>NC_068992.1:10123253-10129725 GCF_001194135.2 Octopus bimaculoides
CCCACACGCACGCGCGCGCGCACACACACACACACACATTTATATGCAATTATATATGCACTCATACCTCTTAAAAGTGTAAATATTTTTATTTCTTTCGTTAATCTTTGACAAGTTTTCAAAGAAAGCGCATGTTTTGTATGTATGTGTGTCTATACCGATTTATACAAATATATATAATGCATATTCAATTCTAAAAGGTTCAAATATTTGATTTCTTCTATCAACTCCAGATAGTTTCACAAATAAAACAGATGATGTAATTTGCTGTTGTCGTTACGTATATGTATATCTCATGCAATTATGTTGTTGTTGTTTTGTTGTTGGCACTCCGTCGCTTACGACGTCGAGGGTTCCAGTTGATCCGATCAACGGAACAGCCTGCTCGTGAAATTACCGTGCAAGTGGCTGAGCACTCCACAGACACGTGTACCCTTAACGTAGTTCTCGGGGATATTTAGCGTGACACAGAGTGTGACAAGGCTGGCCCTTTGAAATACAGGCACAACAGAAACAGGAAGAAAGAGTGAGAGAAAGTTGTGGTGAAAGAGTACATGTATGTATGTATGCACCTATATCCTATAGTAATGTAAAATATGTTGTATCACTGCATACTTTTGGTGATTTCTGACGCGAAGTCTTTGATCCGTGCCATTTCGAAAGATCTTTCAATTTCAGTTGTGTGACCTCTCCTTCTCGGCCAATACAAATTTTCCTTGTCTGTGTCTATTCTGTTCAATGTTTCTTCGTGCATTGTCTACGGAAGTGCTTTCATTACCTTCATTTAGTATGGCGTTCTGTAGCCTTCACTTTTAGCTTAGTTTTTAGCATTTTTACGATTTCTGTTATTGTTCCTTTCTTCTCAGAAGTGTCAGATATTTCATCAGACTTGTTTTTGTCACTGTTGACTCTCTCGAAGATAGAAAATAGTTTTTCGTTTTGCACATCCTTGTTTTGAAGCTATTTGTATTAGTTTTATTTCCATTGTTCCATTATTTTTCTAGTCCTGTATAAGTTTTTAAGGTGTGGGATGATGTTATCTAAATAACAATCAATATTTTCCCATTTTCTTGCCTCCAGTCTTGGTTGTCTGTTTAGCGGACAATTGAGAATATTACAACTATAACGTATTTGTATTGCTCAACTAAAGTATTGAAGTCTATTACCTTTCTATTTGCATTCAGTCACGTCTTTCGTTTTAATATAAGGTGTCTAAACACTCGTTCACTTGTGTATTTTCTACTCTGTCTAATTCATTGATTCCAAAGTATTCGTATGTCTGTGTATGTTGCAAATATTTAATCTTTGTCTCTTTTTACTTCGCATGATATTAATATTGTTAATTTTCTATTCTTCAAATTTGCTTTGGCGCATTTTTCTTACTCGAACGTCGTAGCAGTTTTTCGAGTAAATCTCTGCACTGTCTTCACCACTGTTTCCAGTTGTTCATCATCCGCAATGTACAACTTAATGTCATCCATACACAATAAATCACTGATTTTCTACAATGGTACATATATTATATCGACTGCAGCCCTGCTTAACAATTTAGTCAAAGTTATTAGTATCTAGCAGTAAAAGAAATAGAGCGGGGATGTCCTTTGAAATATACCTCTCATCCAACGGGGTTGGGTTGATATTTTATCATTCCGTCTTTTGTCTGTGTCATCAGGAATTGTTTTTATTTCCCCAAAATGTATTTAACGTGTCTGCCTAACATTAGTGATATCGTGCCCACGGTTTCGAAGACGCACATGTGGAGATAGATCATGCTCGGACACATCAATCTTTACTGTATTCGATCATGGATTTCTTGATTAGTTAATGATCTTTATATTCATATGATCATTCAGTTTATCTAAGAAACAGGTGTTGTTTTTTTACCTAGTATTTATTTATTGTCTGAGATATTACTGAAGTTAGAAACATTGTAGTCACTATAAAAGCAAGTTTTGTGTTTCTATAGGTTTTCATGTTAACCGGTTTTTAGTGTTGTCGGTTAAAGATTGGTTTCACTCAAAGAAACTGCCAGGTGTTCGCTCTGGCTTCGTCAGTAACTCACTAAGTATGTAAAAATAAATGAATTAAATAAAAATAAGGTAGGTAATAAATAAAAAAATAAAGAAAACTAGCAGATTTGTCCGAATGTCGGAAAATGTGCCTCGTAGTATTTATTTAGTAGAAAGGAGTAAGGCAGCGAGCTGTAGAATTGTTAGCGCGTCGGACAAATTGGCTATCAGCATTTTTTCCACTTCCTTACGTTCTGAGTTCAATTCCCGAAAGTTAACTTTGCTTGTCTTTCTTTTGGGGTCGATAAAATAAGTATCAGTTGAGCATTAGGATCAATGTAATCGACTACCCTTCCACCAAGTTTCAAGCCTTGTGACTATAGTAGATAGAAAGAATTATTATTATTATTATTATTATTATTATTATTATTATTATTATTATTATTATTACTGAGTGAGAGGGCAGTATATGCCATCAAAGTGACACTGGGGTAAAATATACGAAGCCCAGTATACCCATCATGACTACCCATCTGATAAGAGTACACCAGGCACATGCATCACAACCATATGTGCACCAGGGCATTCTATTATTATTATTATTATTATTATTATTATTATTATTATTATTATTATTATTATTATTATTATTATTATTTCCATGGCTCGTGTGAATAGGCCTACTCTGAACTTTCGTTTGTAAACCGGAGGGGTTGAGAAGGAGGGAGGCGCCTGCTGAGGTGCATCTGGTGATTGGGTTAACCACAATGTGCGGGATTCTTGGTTGTCCCCGTGAGGAACTTCCCTCTTTTGGGAAATTATTATTATTGTTTAATTGTTTTGTTAATTGTTTTTGTTATTTATTGTATATACGACATTGTTCAACACCCCACCTGTCCCTTGTATTGTATCGTTCCTGTTTATTTTGTGTTCGGCCCTTGTGGCCAGTGAATAAACCATTAATATTATTATTGAGTGAGAGGGCAGTATATGCCATCAAAGTGACACTGGGGTAAATATACGAAGCCCAGTATACCCATATTGACTACCCATCTGATGCATCATAACCAAATATGCGCGACATGGTGATCCCATATCACGATGAACAGCGCATGACCTTTGTTGAATGTTACCATAAACTGTCTGCTACCCCATATCTGCTGTAGATTATCACCTCTAATCTCTGTTTTAGGACTCGTCCTCCTAATCTTTGAACTCTTACTCCTCTTCATTTGTAGAATGTTACACTCATTTTTTTACCAACTGAAACTCTGAAACATCTTACTCTTTCATATATTTACTACCGGGGCCTGTGTTGCTTAGTTCTACAGTCAGTCCTGATCGGATCGAAAAATCATCAAAAGTGTTTCACCTTGTCTTTTAATACACATACACACCCAAGTTTTATTCACACGTGCATGTACACACACACACACACACACACACACACACACACACACACACACACACACACACACACACACACACACACACACACACACACACACACACACAATATATAACTCCAATGAGTGCCTTTTTCTTGTTTTTAAAGATATTACAATGTTATATGACAGATATTTAACTGCGAACTTTAACTGGTCAAGCAACCTCGTTCGCAGTTGCCTTGCTATCTCGATACGATATATGATGTTGTTGATGATGATGATGGTGATGATGACGACGACGGTGACTATAACAGTGGTGGTTATTCACTGCAGGGGCAGAAAAAGTCTGCCCAATCATTGAACAAGGTGTGGCTTAATTTTATTTTTTTATATAAAACAACCAATCCTCTAAATTGGATTTTTCTGATATAGTTTCTAAGAATTGTGTCTTAATTATTATCCATAAGTAAAGTTAATAAAATCTAAGATATTAGTTACTGATTATAATGTAATATAATAAATAATAGCACAAAATTGACCTAATATAATAAACATACAACCGTGTGTGTGTGTGTGTGTGTGTGTGTGTGTGTGTGTGTGTGTGTGTGTGCGTGTGAGTGTGTGTGTGTGTGTGTGTGTGTGTGTGTGTGTGTGTGTGTGTGTGTGTGTGTGTGTGTGTGTGTCTATACACATATATATATAAGTGCAGTAACAACTCAACGCTCTAGACAGGTTTCTAAGAAAGCAAAGTGAAACGCACCAGCGCAGTACGGGGCCTTTAGAACTTAGAATAAACAGAGACAGAAACTTGATAGGATCATTTCTACGAGTGGTACCAACACAAATCATGGTAATAAAATAAACCATGGTTACCATCATTGGTTAAAAAAACAAAAGCCTCTTTACCCAAATTACTGAAAAATTCTTTTGCCGTTTCTTAACAATTCTGTTGCAAGAAGTCTTTATCCTATTCGATCTACCTCTTGAGAATCATTCTGGATGCGTTGCTTCAACTACAGAAGCTCTTCAACGCATCAGCTCTTGACATAAGACTCTATTAACTTCTTCAAACCTTCTATATTAACACTTTACATTCTTCCTTTATTGACCAAATCCGTGACGTCATTTGTATTAATCATTAGTTGGCGCTGTTTATTCATAAAATCTCCAAAAAGTCATTACATGCTTCAGGCTATAGTTTCTTCCAAAACAAAACCTGTTCATACAGTTCTCAGATACTGTATCCAAGCTTCTTCGATATAATTTACGGCCTTCACGTTATAGCAAATTCTTCGAAAGACCCTGAAAAATAATTTTCCTTACTATTTATTTCTTCAGTAAATTGTGTAAATAAACAATGCAACGAGACGGTGCTTGATTGTCGGTAAACTGCAATGAATTAATGCATGTCTAACGGGTGTCAAGATACGAGGGTGGCCGGCAGCATTATCGATCAGCAGCTATACTTTAATTTCGAGGTTATGTTCTTCGCAATATCCTTTTATTTCTGGACAGAAGAACGACATAAATCACCACGACACTTTTATGGAGGCGACACTTTTGGGTCAGCTTTATAAAGCCCTGTTGCAAATTCAAGGGCTGGCTTGGGTGGCGCGCACTCTAGTTACGTAACTGACCATCACTGCAAAATAATAATTTCTACTACAGGTAGAAGGCCTAGAATTTTGGGAAGGGTTAGTCGATTTCAACGACCCCAGTGCTTGATTGGTGCTTATTTTATCGATCTCATTAGGACGAAAGGCAAAGTCGATCTCAGAAGCATTTGAACCCAAAACGTAAAGACAAATGAGATGCTGCTAAGTATTTTGTCCTGCTTGCTCACGATTTTGCCGGCTCGCCGCCTTATCACCGCTAAATAATATTAAACGACCATTTTCCAGCCTTGAAACCAAAAGCGTTTTATTGTTTCTTTTTGCTTGGGGGATGAAAGTGTAAGAAGGCATTCCTTCTGAGAGAAAGCTTGTTTCGTCCACTCTGAATACAAGTCAGGATGGACAATTACTACGTTTGATGATATTCTGAAGAATCTTGGAAAATTCCTTAGTTATCTGGCTGCTTGTATTTGCAGCTTCATCACACACGCTTATACAGTGTATATATATATATATATCATTCTCAGTTAGCTGTGAATGTTTTGAAGTATTTCCTTATGTATGTGTCTGAAGTCGCTTCTTGCTTTCCCATTATAAAAAGTTTACTTAAAGGCGTGTTACATTGCGTTTCGCCATTTACTCACACAGCAAAGAAATCTTTCACCCCATCCCAAATACTTCTCGAACGAGTCACATTCTTTGCTGATAGCGACGAGGTCGACATCGCATGAGTTTTTCTGTTCGCATTTTTCATGAATTGTCTCAGTGACCAACTTTAAACACATACCTGCATACACCGGATATTTATCAGCTTCCGATCATCTGATCACTTTACATCCCAGTGTGATGTTTTCTACTGTACCTTAGACAAACTTTCAGCATTTAACACTACAAGACGGTTTCCACTAACGATGTTGAAAAATGCTTGTGCGAACAATTTAGGTGTATGTACGAGCAGTGTATAAATGCTAATCATAGTTTCTTGCGGTCATAGTTTCATTTTCTAGCAAGCATTTGGTGGTCCTCGATATTCTGTTTTCTAGGAAAACACTATCACCTTGTACTAGTTAATAATAACAATGTAGTACTATCTCATTGATTATATTGTTTACAATAAAAAAGAAGGCTCGAGTGAGTCAGCAATAAACGCGGTAAGCGCCAAGTGACAAGTTGCCGACACACACGAGCGCACGCATACACAGACATAATGCATATATATATATATATACTTATACACACACACAATAATATACATATATATAAACACACACACATATACATGTATATGTACTGATGTTTCCCAAAAGGAGTACAGACCGTGGCCAATATTTCCTCCACTATATATATATATATATATATATATATATAGTTTTAGGGAAAAGAACCAAGGTTCATGAACTCATCGATGAAAATCCACTGTCACATATAGAAAAATTAATAATTAAAAGCACAATAAATGAGT
>NC_068992.1:10130054-10132297 GCF_001194135.2 Octopus bimaculoides
TATATATATATATTCTTTTATTCTTTCATATGTTTCAGCCTTACGACTATGGCCATGGTGAGGCACCGCCAGTGTAATCACCTTTTAATTGGTCAATTCTATGTGATTGGCTTTCGGCGAAGGAGGGAATTTGACACTGCTGCCCTCTTTTCAGTTTCTTATCTTGATATTGGTTCATCTAGGATCTTGGGTAGCAAGAGGTCAAGTTGTTTCTTGAAAACATCTACTCCTAATCCATGGAGATCCCTCAGATGTTTTAGCAAGGTGCTTAATAGCTGTGGGCCCTTGAATACCAAGCTATTTCAGTACATGGTCCTCATCTTAGATGGGACATCTGGGACTTTTGGAACAGTGCAGTGACGTCCAATTCGAGAACTGGTATAAAACTCTCTGTTCCAAAGTTTGTATCTTCCATACATATATCACTGCATACCTCTCCCGTCTTCGATCCAGGGAGTAGAGTCGTAGCTCTTTCAGTCTCTCTTTCAATCTTCCTTGTGTAGCATCGCAGAACCGCCTCACGTTCCGCCATTAATCCGGCACAGTTATGTGACCACAGTTGAGAACAGTAGTCTAGACAGCTGAGGACAAATGTCCTCCATAGGACCAGTATAGTTTCCTGGTCCCTTGTTCTGAAGGTTCTCAGAATCCATCCGGCCATTTGCCTGCACACTGCCGCCATCTTGGTGATGTGCATGTGAAACAAGGCATTGTTGCTCATATCAATCCCAAGATCACGCACCGTATGTGGTTTTGGGATTACCGCTCCTTTTGGTCCAAGGTATCGTTGTTGCGACTTCCGAGCACCACTTAGATGGTAGCGGAGGGCTTGGAATTTTCCTGCATCAAATTGCACGTTGTCCTAAGCCCATTTATATATCGTATCTAGTCCTTTCTGTAGAAGATTAGCATCAGAAGGTCCCTTGACTGCTTGTACTACATTCGTATCGTCGACACACACATATATGTATGTGTATATATACACAAACATATATGTGCATATATATGTATGTAAATGTATATATATATATATATATATATATATATATATATATATATATACATACACAAATCTTTATATATGCATATATTTAACACAGTCGTGTATATTCAAACGTGGGGGAGACCTTTTCTTGTGGAAATGGTTTCAGGAGAAATTTCACCTTTTAGACAACATGTGTGAAAATATATTCGGTATTCGTGGCTGATGAATAGAAATACAGAAACGCAAGCGCCGCAAAGTTCGATAACGTGACTCATACCCCTATGCGTTTTCACGTGTTGTGTAAGAAGAGAATTTGCTCCTGAGAATATTTCCGCAGCGAAAGGTATTCCCACGTACAAATGTACATGAACGTGTTAAATACCGTTGTACATGCATATATTTTATTTAACGCAGCTTCGTGCGATTCTATCCAATATATATATATATATGTATGTATATGTGTGTGTATGTATATGCACGTATGTATATATGTGTGTGTGTGTAAGATTTTTGAAAGTCTGCTTCCAAACTTTAAAACAAATATAAAAAAAAAAGTAAAAAAAGTAAACAAAAAGAGAAAAGCAAGTCAGTGCTTGGTTTTAACTGGCCTTTTCTACCAATATCTATTCAGAATGTGAGACCGCAATAACTTTGCGTTTAATGATCTGCAGTTGTACTACTGTTGCACAAAAATATTGCACAACATAGCCAGCATCTAGACTGAGGTTCTTTGAAAGAATCTAGAAGCACTTTTCTTTAGCTTCTTAGATCAACCAACAATAAGTGATTTCATACAAAGCAGTGCAGCCTTTTTGAATACATCGATCTATCATCGAAAGATACTACAAGCACTGAAAAGATTAAACTAAGGTATTGGGTTTCTTGATAAACTAAAATAAGAATGTAAATGACAAAATATTCAACCATGAATTCACTACTTCAGCATGGTGTCCTTGGTGGCAACGATTTAAACATACATATATATATATGTGTATATATGTGTATATATTTATGTATACATGTATATATGTATATGAATGGGATAACATGTGCACGTGTATCATTATATATATGTATGTATACACACTCACATTCACACCTTCGTACTATATACAAACACGTGTGTGCATATATGTATAGATACATACATATATGCACACACGTACGTATATTTCATATAAATATGCATGTATGTAAGTATATATATATATATATATATATAAGCCTCTATCTGTATATATATATATATATATATATA
>NC_068992.1:10132672-10134815 GCF_001194135.2 Octopus bimaculoides
ATATATATATATATATATATATATATATTAATATCTATGTATCTATCTATCTATCTATCTATCTATCTATCTATCTATCTATCTATCTCTGTATGTGTGTGTGTATAATGCAAAACAAAAAGAAAAAGATAAATGAAAAAAAATCATAGGATAAAGTATCGGGGGCAATAAATACCTTTACAACTTTCGGTGCTGGTCTTTACTACGGATATGTTTCAAAGTTTTCTGCGTTGATCTCTAATAACAATGAAAGCGAAGTTTCAACCACACTACGATAGTCACACTTCAAGTTTTTGTGAAAATATTTTCCTTTTTCCTTTCTTTTTTCTCTACCTTTTCTTTCCTTTTTTCCTTTTCACGCTCTCACTCTGCCCGGTATGTTACTGTTATACTTTACAAAGCAAGTTCTATTTTGCTGAATAAATTTTCTCTTAAGTGTTGTCACTTATAACACAAGGATCTAAGTAAATAAAATAAAATAAAATAAAATAAAAAAAAAACTTAAATAAATAATGAAGATAAAAATACTCGGTCACATGTCACCACAGATAGGTTGGGCTAGTTGAATAATCACACGATAATAATAATGATAATAACATTAATAGTAATAAAAATAATAATAATGATGATGATGATGATGATGATGATGATGATGACGATGATGATGATGATGATGATGATATTGATCTTAACCGCAACCAACAATAATATGAATAACAACAATAACAACAACGACAACAAATGTCTTGATTTTATCAATGAGGGAGTCCGTTTATGGCCAGCCAGACGCTACTCTCAAATATGTTTTAGGAAATACCTCGCACGCGTCTATTTTCGTTGTCAACTTATGACTCGCGTACGTTGGATCGCCGAGGACAAACTAATCTCTCATCAAATAAATTTTTTTTCTTAAATATTTGGGAACTAGCTGCTGCTGCTGCTGCTGCTGCTGCTGTTGTTGATGTTGTTGTTATTATTATTATCATTACTGAGTGGGACTGCAGTGCATGCCATCAAAGTGACACTGGGGTTACATATACGATGCCCAATATACCCATTATGGCTTCCCGTCTGATAAGCGTACACCATGCACATGCATCACAACCACTTTATTATTATTATTATTATTATTATTATTATTATTATTATTATTATTATTATTATTATCATTATTATTATTATTATTATTATTATCATTATTATTATTATTGTATGGTGGCGAACTGGCAGAAACGTTAGCACGTCGGATAAAATGGTTAGCAGAGTTTTGTTCGTCTTCATGTTCTGGGTTCAAATTAATCGACTTTGCCTTTCATCCTTTCGGGGTCGATAAAAATAGGTCCCACTTGAGTACTAGGGACGATGTAATCGACTTTACCCTACACCGAAATTGTTGGCCTTGTGCCAGAATTTGAAACCATTATTATTATTATCATTACCTTTGCACAGCTTCTAACGCTGGAGACGTACTACGGTGTCAGCAGTTCACTACCAGTGAACTAAGGTAACACCTCTTACTTTTCGAGGACCTTCCGGAGTTATTATTAAGGCGGAAAGATGATAGAATCGTTAACACGTCCGGTTGAATGCTTAGCGGCGTTTCGTCCGTCTTTATGTTCTGAGTCTAACTTCCTCTCGGAGTCGATACCAATTGAACGCTGAAGTCGATATTATCGTCTAGCCTCCTCCCCAAAGTTTCCAGTTCTTTTCAGAAAGGAACATTATTCTTATCTTTGGCTTAATTATTTTGCCTAGGGCTGTATTAGTTTTATTATTTTTTTTGTTTACTAAAATACGTTGTACCAACATATACAGTTATATTTTGTTATTCTTCTTAGTGTGCTTCATTCTTTTTTTTTTCTCTATTGTTATCCATCACCTTTTAATTATTATCATATCTGAGTCAAGCGGATCTTGTCTATTTTTAGCGATGATGAAATATTCCTTATTTTCCTTACATAAATTTCATATTACTGACGAGTCTTTTACTCTTCTTACTTTTTCTTTCATTCTGGTTTGTTCCCATCGGGAAACTGGTTTTTTAAAATCAGAATTCTAGGTATATGTTTTTGCCGCATGTTTGTATGTATGTATGTATGAACGTATGCATGTATTTACGCGCGCGCGTGTGTATGCAAGTATA
>NC_068992.1:10135325-10143191 GCF_001194135.2 Octopus bimaculoides
ACACGCACGCACGCACGCACGCACACGCACACACACGCACACGCACACACACACACACATACACACACACATATGTTTGTATATATGCTTGTATGTATGCATGCTTGCATGCATGTATGTGTGTATATTCATGTATGAATATGTATGTACGTGTATGCCAGACAACTCTTAGTGCTATTACTCACATGTAACCCAGTACAACCTGTGACATGGTCGAGCCGTTGGCGACGAAACTGTGGTCATTTGGTAAGCAGGTTGAGATTCATCGGACACCGTACTGGGCGTAAAACGAAACATGTTCAAGAGGGGATGTATTTATCAGAATGAATGGCCATACAATAGTTGAGAGTGAGAGACACCTAGTCGTTGTTTAGGTATTTCTCATGGAGAGAGAAATCTCTGATGTAACACCTACAACGGCGTTTGTGTCTAATGTTGTATGCGAGTTCTTCTTTTTGGGAAAACTGCATACGCTGTTTAGAGACTGGGAATCACTGTCTGCAAAACCCTTCCACATTTTAAAAAGCCTTAGTCACAGGTTTATCTTGATTTTTTACAACTTTGTTATGTGTGTTGCATACTAAGGCCTGACGTAGTCGAGAATGGCAAAATTCTGAATGAAAAGTTCCATGATGGAATGAAGGTATGTGTCAGCGTGGCTGATAACCTCTTTGAATCTCTCCCCGAAGAAGTATGAATCATTGTTACATCTATGCGAAAGTGTATAGATTCCCAGCAGGACTGAAAATTGGGTTGCAGACGTTACGTTTGCATGTATGTATGTATGTATGTATGTATGTATGTGCAGATTTGTATGTTTTATGTATATACCCTCATGCATATAGCTGCATATCTAGACATGCTCATATATATTTAAATGATACAGTTCCAGTGATGGATTGGATCTGTTGTCTTCGAATTAGCTTTCCCCTTTCTAGTTTTGAGAAGCCTAATTTCTCAAGATTGGTATTTAGGCAGTGTGCTACATATCCCAGGGCTCCAATAATTACGGGTATAAACGTGAACTTATAATCTGGATAGAGTAACTGCAGATTTCTCAATACTTGCATTCATGTCGTGAATGTGAAGTGACTTGAGTACACAGGAGCGTGGGTGCCTGATAAGTCTGTGCGTACGTGCGCTCTTGTGTGTGTGTGTTCCATGTACACAAATAGGGCTATGCACGTATTCAACCCGGATATCTTAAGTGCAGTATATCTGGAATATCTTACAAAATTTTACTCTGCTCCCGATAATTTGTATTTAGAGAGTGCAAATCAGTTTACTTTCTTAGAAAACGCCAGTATTTTTATTATATAACGCCGTGCAGCTATGGCAAAAGACATAAATGAAAATCTATAGCCTGTATATAGGAGTTATAAGTTTCTCATTAATGGGTGTTTGTCTATCTTTTTGCATGTGCAAGAGTGGTTGTGTGTGTGGTAAGAAGTTTGCTTCCCAACCGCATGGTTTCGGGTTCAGTTCTACTGCGTGGCACCTTGGGCAAATGTCTTCTATTATAGTCTTCCACCGACAAAAGCCTTGTGAGTGGAATTGGCAGAATAAATAATTTTTAAAATGTAAAATTACTAAACATTTGGAAGGTCTCGCTTATTTTCCTCCCTCTGGTTACAGTTTGAATTAACGAAATACTTATTAAATGATCATTTTCTGGGGAAACCAGCAACTTTTCAGGATTATTACTTAAATATTACAGACAAATAATTTAATCAAGCGCATATACTCTTTTACTCTTTTACTTGTTTCAGTCATTTGACTGCGGCCATGCTGGAGCACCGCCTTTAGTCGAGCAAATCAACCCCGGGACTAATTCTTTGTAAGCCCAGTACTTATTCCATCGGTCTCTTTTGCCGAACCGCTAAGTGACAGGGACATAAACACACCAGCATCGGTTGTCAAGCGATGGCGGGAGGACAAACACAGACACACAAACACACACACATATATACATACATATATACGACGAGCTTCTTTCAGTTTTCGTCTTCCAAATCCACTCACAAGGCTTTGGTTGGCTCGAGGCTATAGTAGAAGACACTTGCCCAAGATGCTACGCAGTGGGACTGAACCCGGAACCATGTGGTTGGTAAGCAAGCTACGTACCACACAGCCACATTTATGTCTCCACTTTTAAAAAATCTTTTCTCTGGAGATGGGGCTGATTGTTTGTTTGCCGAGACAAACAGCCCAATTATTGCTTTTAGGCAAGAACTGTATAAATTATATGTTCAGTTCATTTCCGATTACAAAATGAATTTGCAGAATAAACTAGATGATCTGCTTGTTTTCTTGTAAAGCCTATCCTTTCGAGACTCTGTATGTACACACGTATTTATGTATATTTGAAGGTATATATGCATATTACATGTAGGCATGTATGTATGTATGCATGCTTGTATGCGTGCGTATGCATGTTTGTATGTATGGGTGCGCTTTTCTGAAGTGGTTGGACAAACTAACGAAAACATCACTTTTCCTTCTTTTTTTTTCTGTTGGCAATATGACAAATTCAGAACTGTTCCAGTCCATGTGTATGTGATCATATGCATTACATGTACCCTTCAATTCACAATACAGCCCCCTGTTTTTCTTTTACTGCATATATTTATATTTAAGTAAGTGAAAATGTGTGACCTGTCTGAATACCAAAGACTGTAGAATAATTTCATGTTTTGCGAGCTAAAAATGGTGTCGGCATTCCAAAACCAAGGCAAAACCAACTTTGGCAAGCATAATTCTGGGCGGAAGACAAAGCTCCCGTGTGGAACAACAGAGTTTGTATTCTGCCTAAAAAGCATTGAAATACAGCAGTAAAAGTGATGGTAGATCTAAACCACCATCTTGCTAACCACGTGTCAAGGCAAAACGTTCGTTATGATCTCCATAAAGCTAGACAATATGGCAGGACTGCAATTGCTGAATATCTCCCGTTCCCTTTCAACAGTGATAAATAGAAAATGAAAATAATGTCACAACTATCAGAAGTGGTCAATGGCTCAATGGAAAACCGCCATCTTCTCTAAAGAAAACTTATTCTCTAAATTTTCGCAATTTGGGGTGATTTTATGCCTGACGACAGCCTTCCAAAACCATCGAACCTGACTGATTAGCCCCTACCCGAAGCATACAGATAACTCTGTGATGATTTGGGCAGCCATACAATGGAAGTTTTTCGGCCCTTTAATCGTTTTACATGACCGAGTTCAAGCTAAGTTTGCATATGTAACCAATTCTCCATTAACCAAATTTAGACAACAACAGTTTGAACACATTCAGTCCGAAGCACACGCACGCATTTTCAGAGAGTCATAACGCTGAAAGGGACTGATTAATCAAGAATGTTTAATGAAGATTCTAGAATGGAGGTAAAACGCATTAAGAAAAGAAAATTCGAATGATGGATGTGCTGCGTGGACCCGGATGGAAGGAATATGTTCCTTGCTACTTCAGAGAAACAAAGGGTACTGTAGAAGAGAAAAAGAGACGATGGCCGGCTGTTGGTGAGTTGCTTTTTGTAGCAAGCCACCGATCAGGCGAATAGATTTCGTTTTTCTAGACGTGATAGAAGATGCTTGTGAGGGCAAAGTCTGAGATCTGTGAGACAAGTACTCCAGCGAAGAACACTGTAAAGTAATGAGATTGATTTAAGAAGCTGAAATTTGTGTCTCCCAGGTTTTATCAAGCAAGTGACTGTAGGGGAAAAATCCCAAATAACTCTTCTTAGGACTGCTTGCCCTTTAAACGAGGATGAGGGTGAAAATACTAACCGGTGCAAAATTTCTGTGAGGATTAGCGTTTACAGGTATTCTAAACTTTGAAAGAGACTGTGTCCGACGCAAAAAAAAAAAAAATGTTATAAGACTCCAGTGTGTCTAACACACTCGACCTTTGTAGAGAGTTAACAGCTATTCAGAAATGAAGTATTTCTTTGAACTAAGATGAAGCACACTTTTGGTGATGTAAGTAGGGATGGGAGACATGAAGTTTTGCAAGTATAGGAATGTTTATTTTGTATGTGTGACGTTCTATAGAATGACATACGTAGTGTTACGAATTTTGTACGAAATTGCCAATATTGCCTACGTGAGGTTATTAAGTTCATCTGCGTGTCATTGAAAAAGTTGTACATCTATCATTTCCACATTTGTACATGTAAAGTTGCCAATTTTATATAAGTGACATTGCTAACTTTGTATGTGTCCTTATCAGTTTTGTATATGAGATGTTGCCATCTTTGTATATGTGGGGTTCCTAATTTTGTTTATGTAACCTTGTCAGTTTTGTACATGTGAGTTTGCTAAGATTGTATATATGTGGAATTTCCAATTTTGTGTATGTGGGTTGCCTATTTTGTATATGTAACGTTGCTAAGTTTGCATATGTGACATTGCTAATTTTCTATAGGTGAAACTGCCATTGGAGGTAGAGAAACCTACTATTTGTAGCAGCTTAGATTGCTCTTGTTTGTTTTGGTCGAAGTGCTGAAGTAGAGGAACAAATTTGTTTTCTTGAGATTTGTTAGTAACTGTCCTTTTCTGTTGCTGAAGGGGTTACTCATGTCTCGAATGGAGTAAATACGATTTCGATGTCTTTTGAAAAGTCAACACAAGATTACTGTTATTCATATTTAATATTATATAAACTTTAGGTTAATTCAAATATATTCATGAAATGTTTAACCAATAAAGGCAAATTCTCAGTAGTTCACCGTGAAGAAAAAAAAAAAAAAATTGTCCCCTTAGATGCGTTTCTAGCTCCTTAGCCTTCCTCAGTATTAGAAACCGAAGAACTGCTTTACACTGTTACTACTGTATTTGTTCTGACCAGGCGGTTCCCAAGCGCAACAGAGTCACTGATATTAATTGTTGTAAGGGGAAGCTGCGGCTTTATAATCTGTGAGTGAATGCACCCCCCCCCCACATATATAGTATATATAATTATCTGTATGTATCTATGCATGTGTGTATGTGTGTGTGTGTGTGTGTGTGTGCATATATATATATCGTATCAATATGTGCGTATGAGTGTATGATTTTCAGAAACACATGGTAGCATTTTATTTCCATGAAAACACCTACTTTTCAAGATCCTAAATTAAGCGCTTAGTAAAATAGCTATAGTTATGGTATTAATTTCTCAATTAGCATGTATATATATACACTCATTCATGTATGTAGTACGCAATTGAAATACGTTTTCTCTTCCTGATTCAAATATTAAAGTCAATCATGACAAACCACCTGCGCAAAGGTAAGCTTTTAGAGAATAAAATGACTCATTACATTTTAATAAAATCTTGTACTTATTTGTTGAATCAGATTATCTGCCACACTTATGAACTATGGATCTGTGTTCTTTCACTAAGAATGAAAATTGAACCATATTTTGAACGAGGCAAATTCGCATAGATACTTTGGCTCCAATAATAGCGAGTACAGAGATGAAAATAAAGGTAATTTTTGGTAGTGGATTTGCAATCTCTTTAGCTATAGTGCATAAAAGTATATGTATGTATACATGTAATTATGTATGTATGAACGAATGTATGTTTGTATGTAAGTATATACGTGTTTATGTGGAAGCGTGTGGCTTAGTGGTTAAGGTACTGAACTCATGATCGTAAGATTGCGGTTTCGATTCCGTGACCGGGTGATGCGCTATGTTCTTGAGTAAAATATTTCATTTGACATTGCTCTACTCCTCTCAGCTGACAAGAATGAGTGTTCCTGCGACGGTGTCCCCTCCAGGGAAGGGTTTGAATATATGCGCGACAGAAACTGGCCCCAAAAAGTCTATATCGTCCGGGAAGGATCTTTATAATTTTGTATACACACACACACACACATGCACACACACTTGCGCGCGTGAGCACACACATACACACGTATATATAAATATATGCTATCAATCAATCTATCTATCTATCTATCTATCTGTCTGTCTGTCTGTCTGTCTAAACATCTATCTATATGAGCATGTGTTTATATACGCTGGAATGTTTTTATGGTTCTGCTAATAATTACTTGCTCGGTGAACAACGAAACTGAAAACGTTGACTTACATATTCATCCTTAATACATTCCAGCAGATTCGGTTAGCAGATATCAGCACGTAACAACGAATAATTTGTTCGTTTAAGTTATAAGCAAGTGCCACAAACTCTTGCTAGACTCCTTAGTCTGTGTTAACTTTGACTAAGGGGACGCAACAATGTCGAAACACCAGATGTCCCGAAGTTTCCTTACGCTACTGAACACACAAACATTTGAAAAGAAAGGAGTTGTTCTCTAATGACGAAATATAACATCGATATGCATATTCACGTTCGAATTTGCCGGAACTTATTAAGAATGAATATGCAAGTTATCACCTTCTCAGTATAGTTATTATGTCTCCTGGAATGTGTCGCATTTACCAGAGCAAGCAGTTTCACGTGATGTATAGTCATAACCATGACAGATCGAATTTCTTTACATTCACAGAGCTAACAAAGCCGTCGATATACTACACTGATTAAATGATACTACATTGTATCATTTAAGCAAGACACTTTTTGATGTTTACATTACAATGTACAAGTAGCAGTGCTCGAATTTATCCGGGTTTATTATTATCTACAGTATAAAGGCGGTGAGCTGGCAGAATCGTTAGAGTATTACTTTCCGACTCTTAACATCCCGTGGTCAAATCCTGCCGAGCTCAGCTTTGCCATTCGTCTCTCCGGACTTCATAAAAGTAAGTACCGGTCAAGTATTGCGGTCAGTGGTAGCGACTTAATCTCCCTTCTCTTAAATTGCTGGCTTTCAGCCTTGAGCTGCTAGAATGGTCAACAAGTTGGACAAAATTCTTTGCGGCAAAATGTCTGTCCTTATGTTCTGTGTTCAAATTCCGCCGAGGTCAACTTTGCCTTTTATTCTTTGGAAGTCGATAAAATGAGTACCAGTTGTGCACTGAGGTGGATGTAATCGACTTAACCCTTCTTAACCTGCCAAAAGTTGATATATTATTATCATTATTATTATTATTATTATTATTATTATTATTATTAGGATGGTAACATTCTCTGCCTCAGTGACTGGCTGTGGATGGTGTTCGTACAAATTCTTCGGGTACGGGATATCATAGTGACGCATCCTATTTAATGCACTCTGTTTCATGTCAATTTCCTTTTCTCTATGTTCACATCGAGTTCACTTAAATTACAGTTGATGACGTTAAGGCCATACTGGACAACTGTACCGCCAGGTAGTTTATAACTTCAGTTCTGTTCTGGGCGTTCAGTTCAGTATTCAGGACTACTCTGACACGTCTATAATACTCTTTACTACTACTCCACACAGTTTCTCTTCTCCGTCCCAAATCCCTGTTAGGTTTATTATGTCTATATTTTATTAAGGTTTTCACTGGGACATTCCATCAGCCCTACTTTTTATTATGAGTGGTCATAATATATATATACGACAGGCTTCTTCCAGTTACCCTCTAACGAAACCACTGATAAGCCCTTGGTTGGTCTGGGCTATAGTTGAAGACACACAGTGGAATTGAACCTAGAACCATGTGGTTGGGAAGCAAAATTCTTACCTCAAACCCATGTCTGCGTATCAGAAAAATATGGTAACCTAAGAAGTGGCTCCTTTTTCGAAGCAATAGGATCACGATCTGGTGTCAATTCCTCGTTATTGCTCATCTGCGCATACTTGAAGAATAATAATTACTTAATCATACCACTTAACCACACCTTTGAGAGGGTCTAATGTCATAACAACCCGTTCACGTATCCGGATATACCACACACATACATATATATATCCACACACACACACACACACACACACACACACA
>NC_068992.1:10143354-10145991 GCF_001194135.2 Octopus bimaculoides
TATATATATATATATATATATATATATATATATATATATTATATGTATGTATATGTATGTTTGTATGCATGATAGCTGCACCTACCCGGTTATTCTAGGCTTATCGAGTTTAATGCTTAACACACTTCAATTAAAATGTAACAATTACCTCCCGGATATCAATATATAACGAAAGTAACATTCTGTTCTTTTTATTTGATATGTTTGAAATTTTCACTAATATGCAATATCTTGAATTAATATAGAAACCCACAGACAGTTTAAAATTTGATATTTTCGTTGCTCTAACTGATTAGTATATTTTTTTCCGGAGTACTCCAAATGACATTAAGGTTTTATTGTACAAGCGAACATATATGTAATGCAACCGCTATGTTACGGAGACGTAAGCAAAATAAAAAAAAAATATCGGCGTGTGGACGAATACAGAAATATACATACACATCCCTGCATATATGAATCAATAGAATGATAAGATTTGGAATAGAACTCCCTAGAAAATATTCCCTGATTCATGATTCTGGATATGCCTAGAGAGGCGTTTCACCTTTATCGTAACAAAACATGAGAGGAAAGGCTTTCTGCTTCAGAGGAGCGTCACCCATGTCTGTGTTGCCAGAAATTTTTAGCGTGAAGGTAAAAAGTACCTCTCATTGGATTACTTCTACAATCTAAGTACTGGCAATAACAACGTACCTGATGCACAAATGATAAAACGTAACGGTAACGAGATAAAGCACTTAGATGCGGGGTCGGCTGAAGGTACCGGTAACTCGGGGCACCATGTGCTAGGGGACGTCAAGGAGGGCGTGACAAACACAAGGAAATTTCCACGACTATCACCTTGTACACGCCGAAGTTGAGCTTACTCGGGGCGCCATCAACCCAAGGGCTGGCCCTGCCGAGTTGTAACAACTGGTACACATTCCTATACATCAACGTCAGCAATGTTCACGCTTACATAGAGGATACTAGTTCTCATTGCTTCCTGTCATTCTGAGACAGAGCGTCATCAATATGTTGTTTAGACAACTCATACCAAATCAGCATTGATTCTGTGAACAGAGACCTCGGAAACCTCTACCAATAGGTTCGTGTCAATCTTATCTGCTTCAATGTCTCAAAGAAATAACCATCATTCATGTCAAGAAAGCAATCTTAAATATCAATAGCATCCAACTAGAAGACTCAACGTCGTTGCAAATAGCAAATCTCATTATCACCGAAGATCTCCCACGACAAACATACATCCTCAACATAACAAAGATTGTATCTCAGAGCCTTGGCTTCCCTTTTAGAGCCAGAACAGTCTTCAGTCCATAATGACCACTAAACTTCTACAAATGACAGGTAAGAACTGCAATTAAGCACTTTCCCGACACATGGGTTGGTGCAGATGCTACACATAAAGACAACTTAGACCATATCCGAAGCAGAAGATCCGGAATAATTGTCTAGAAGTCATTTGCTAACAGACGCCGACACTTAGCGTACAGACATGCTGTTTCCCCTCTCTGCCTTTTCTTATTTTTTTTATTGCACACAAGGGGGCTAAACAGAGAGGGGGCAAACAAGGACAGACAGAGGGATTAAGTCGATTACATCGACCCCAGTGCGCGACTGGTACTTAATTTATCGACTCCGAAAGGATGAAAGGCAAAGTCAACCTCGGCGGAATTTGAACTCAGAATGTAGCGGCAGACGAAGTAGCGCTAAGCATTTCGCCTGGCGTGCTAACGATTCTGCCAGCTCGCCGCCAAAATGCAGGAGATATTGGATGACATGATCCTAAATTCGGTCGGTTTCAAGTAATATTTAAAAAAAAAACAAAAACAAAGACGAAAACAAAAAATATAAAACGAAGTGAAAAACAAATAGGCGTCATGGGTGGAAGGTCTTTGATCATAAGCTGGTCAATCGGTTCACCTCTGGTTAAACTACAACAACAACAACAACGTGACCATCTGCACCATGCGATCATCATCAATCATCAGTCAACATCACCATCACCACCACCACCACCATCATCATCATCATCATCATCATCATCCCCAATAACAATATCATCACCCTCGTCATCATCATCACCACCACCACAACCACCACAATACCACCACCACCACCACCACCACTACCAATACGATCTCGGCTGCTATAATCACAATCATCATCATCATCATCATCATCATCAATAACAATATCATCATCCTCGTCGTCATCATCACCACCACCACCACCACCACCACCACAATACCACCAACACCTCTGTCATCGTCATCATCATCATCATCACAATCATCGCCATCTTCATCGTCAATACCATTTTCTCCGCCCATCGCCAGTAGCTCTGGCTGTACCGCCTTCCTCCTTCTCCTCCGCCTCCACCCCTTTTCCTCCCTTTCTCTCCCCATCCTCCCTCCATTCCCTTTTACCATTTCTCTGCTTCCACTCCTTATAATACATCTTGTTTTTATGGTTTCTTCTCGCTTTCTTTCATTCCCTCTCTCATACTCTCTGTCTTTCTGTTTCTGTCTGACTCTTTCTCTCATGTTCTCTATATCTCTCCCTCTCTCACGCTCTCTCTCTCTCTCTTTTCTCTCTCTCTCTCTCTCTCTATCTCTCTCTCTCTCTCTCTCT
>NC_068992.1:10146195-10147759 GCF_001194135.2 Octopus bimaculoides
TCTTTCAAAGAATTCTCTGATATTCTTTCTATTAATAATAATAATAATAATAATAATAATAATAATAATAATAATAATAATAATAATAATGAAAATAATAATAATAACAATGATGATGATAGAAATTCTAGAAATTGTAGGAGGTTGATACGTAACGCGAGTAAAGTACTTAATGTGTTCGTCCTATTTCATTTTCGTAAATGCATAGGTACGTATACCTGTATGTGTGTGTGCGCGAGCGCACGCGCGCGTGTCTAATGGTGCGTGCAGATATACATAGACACACATATAAACAAAGTTATATGAGGTCGAGGTCTCTCTCAGTCTTTCTTGCTTTACACCCCACCACACACACACACACACACATATATATATACAGAAAGAGAGAAAGAAAAAAGAGAGCGACCACACAATTTTGTTTATAACATGTATAGATATATATATACATGTGTGTGTGTGTGTGTGTGTGTTGTGTGCATGTAAATACTTCCATTCGCATTGTTACGATTCTGTTTCGAAGGAATTACCTGACATTCGAAACTGTTTGAAATTCCTTGTCGATATTTTCCAAAGTATTAAGAGCAGAAGTTAAAACAAACGAAGAACAATTAAATAATAATAATAATAATGATGATAATAATAATAATAATCCTTTCTACTATAAGTACAAGGCCTGAAATCTTGTGGGAGGCGGGATAGTCGATTACATCGACCCCAGTACTCAACTGGCACTTAATTTATCGACCCCAAAAGGATGAAAAGCAAAGTCGACCTCGGCGGAATTTGAACTCAGAACGTAGCGGTAGACGAAACACCGCTAAGCATTTCGCCCGGCGTGCTAACGATTCTGCCGGCTTCTGATGTTAACTGATTGGGAGTGCTATCATGTACATTGTTTTGTCTTGGTATAAAAAGATGGGCTACAGCAAATATTCTGCTCAATATCACAGATTTGCTTGTCAGTTGTTTGACCTTAACCAGTTGAGCATGTTTCTTAGTGGCTGATCATATGTGCATCTCTGATCACGAGCAGAAGTAGTGAGTGAGCATCAGAGTCTTATGTTGCGAGGAATTCTTTGGGGTTTAGAGAATTCACCTTTGGAAACATGGGTGTTTCGTTCAACATCCTTAAACAACCCTTATTCAGGGACCTTTTGAGCGGGATGGGCTACTCGATCTGAAGAAAATTCTAACTAGGCCCCATCTGCAAGGTTATGCACTGTTTATCGTGATATGAGATCACCATGTCATACACGTATGGCTGTGATGTATGTGCCAGGTGTACTCTTATCAGACGGGTAATCATAATGATTATACTGGACTTCGTACCTCAGTGTCACTCTGATGGCAAGCATTGCTCTTTCAGTCAATAATAATAATAATAATAATAATAATAATAATAATAATAATAATAATAATTATTATTATTATTATTTAAAATTTTAGTACAAGTTCAACAATTTCGGGGAGGTTGCGTAATTCGATTCTTCATTTTATCGACTCTGAAAAGATGAGTCAAATTCGACCTCGGCGGAATTTGAACACAGAACGTAAAGACCTCTAA
>NC_068992.1:10147873-10148374 GCF_001194135.2 Octopus bimaculoides
CCCACTCTCACCTCCCCACATCCACCCCTTGCTTTCCCCACTTTCACCTCCCACACTTTCACCTCCCCCACATCCCAACACTACCACACCACCCACCACCACACCACACAACACCATACCACACAATACCACATCACATCACACCACCATGCACACACTAGCACTGACCACTTCCCAGCACCCACACCATCACAGGCACACACGCACACGTCAGGGTCATCAGCCCTCTTCCACACGCACATACATGCTCTCTTATACATACGCACGCGCATCTTCGTTTTGGGATCACCACTACTTTATTATCTCTCCTTCTTCCTAGCTCTCCTGTGTGACCCCTCTGTCAGGCATTCGCCATGATAGATCGCTAGCCACTACACATTCTTTATTTTCTCTCCTCGTTTCTTTCTGTGTTCCTTTCTGTGGAGGAGCGTAGGCTCGAAGCATTAAAGACTTTTTCACTTTCCGAGCGTTAAACTAATACATCCGTTTGTTGTCTACACC
>NC_068992.1:10148635-10151312 GCF_001194135.2 Octopus bimaculoides
TGTCATCTGTTGATGGTGGTGTAGCGTCTACTGTGGTTGCAGAGGTCCACACGAGGGTGGTTGTCACGCATACAGTGACTGCATTTGAAGGAACTCTCTACTGGCGCTACCGATTATATATATATGCACGCACACACACACACACACACACACACACACACACACACACACACACACACACACATGGACATATACATATGAAATATAACGCATGTATAAATCGAGAGAGAGGGAGAGAGAGATAAGGGAAGAGAGAGAGAGCGCGAGGAAGGAAAAGAGATAGGCTCGTATATTCATATACATACGTACATGCATTTACAAATTCATATATTTGTACCATCTTTCATACATACATACGTATATACATACATGGACAAACGTAAATACATACATACAAGCGTACATACATGCATACATGTTTACATTCGACACATATTAAATAACCTCAAACAATTCTCAGTATAAAAAACCGAACATAACAAATGTGAACTGTTATTCAGTTGACTTCATGGATAGATTGTTTTCCTTGTGGAAGTTTCATGTTCGGCATTAGTGTCTTAGCACACATCTTTGGTAAACTATGGCAATGCAATTGTAAAAAGATCTGGGCAGAAGTCTAAAAATAAACTCTAGTTTGTGAAATTTCTAAGAATATCTACTTTAACCTACTCAGTTTTCATTGCTAACTGATAAATAATTTAGAAGTATAAGGTTTCCATACAACATCGTTTTAAACCAGCGTGAAATTTCAGTTAAAGATTTGGCTTGGGTATTTTTTGTTTATATTTTTTATTGATCTGTCTGTCTGTCTGTCTGTCTGTCTGTCTGTCTATCTATCTATCTATCTATCTATCGATTTTTCTTTTACGCAGTTGTTGCATTGTGGCCATGCTGGGGTACCGCCTTGAAGGATTTAGTTGTTCAAATCGACCCCAACACCATCATTAAGTATCTATTCACTCATAGTTGTTCAGAAGAGCCGTCATCTTAACTACGGACACAACACCGCTAATATTCACCATATAACACTACTATAATACAGTGGCTTCTTCTACAAGTAGTATAAGACTGACTTATATGTACCTGCCTCATTACTAGACTGTTACCTGACCTACAAAATTAACCAAGGCTGCTTTTCTGCACGAAAAAAATTATTGTTAAGTGCTGGTTATCATAATATAATATTGAATACGAAAATGAATTTTTAATAAATGTAAATCAAACATGTAATAAAAAGAAAGTTATTTACATTAATGACATGTTTTTGATGGTAAGCATGTGAATGAAGGCCAATATTCAAATTAAATAGTAAAATTATAATAATTAAATATTTAATTAAACAATAAAATGAAGTTGCATTGTCGGAAAGTCAGTCTGATTTTTGGTAAGGGCGGCGACAATTCCGGACGTGCATCAGTCAATTAGACTCCCTCAATATCTAAATCGTAATTACCAGATCATAGAGCGACATTTATAAGAGGCGGTTCTCTATTTATAGTTTAAAATAATGACGCGAGAGAATTTCTCAAGGTTTCTCTTGCATAAAGTACGTATAGTTAGGTAACACCTTACATAGTTAATGTAGTGAACCAAAAAGAATTTTTAATCAATGGACATTAAAAGAAAACGTCACTACCTTAAATAATAATATTTTTAAAGGAAGGCACGGGAGAGAAATCTGAAATTTAAGTTTGCTAAAACTTAGAAGGAAGCATGCATTAAAAATTAAATGGCGTTTGTATTAAGTACTTCTGGGGTATGAAAGGCTTAGCTATCACTGACGCGACTCCAGCTCAGATTATTGTGGAATTAAGCCCATAATATAAGGCATCTGTCATTTCTCTCACTTACGTCACCTTACAGGAAAATCATCAACTTAAATTCTGCTGATCATACTCAGAATATGAAAATGTTCGACTTTGAAAGTTCGTCAGATGTTAGGTGTTAGATAAGAGTTATTTTCCTTGTGAGCAAATTTAATCTAGAGAATGAATACTTCGTAATAAAAGATTATGAAGACAAATTTTATTTTTACCTTAAAATATGAAGTTAATGACTAAGAAGAAATAGTGTGATGGAACATAGAAAAACGATATTTCTTAGCTTAAAAGGGGAATGTTGTGATAGTGGTCATTTTCTGTTTGGTTTTTAATATTCATTTATGGAAAGAAATAACTTTATTATCGTATTGTTTGATGACTACACCGAGATATCGATTTCAGCATTGCAGTAATGATTCGAAGCTTTTGCTTCAACTGAGTAAACAGAAGTCATTGAAATAGAGTGGGAGGTTACACACCGTATAGAAACATGACAAAAGTGATGGAGGCTTCTCGTAGGGAAGCGTGAATCGTTAATAGATAGGATTCAAACATGGCTGTCATACAAAGCTTTGAGAATATTCTTAGTGTGTGTGCGTTTGTAAATCAAGTGTCAATCAATCAATTCGCAAGATTTAAATGGTTTCGTATTACTATAACTATAACAATATGTGTGTGTGTATGTGTGCATTTGTATATATATATATATATTTATATATGTACAAATATAAGCATATATATATGTATGCACATACATACATACATACATACATACAATATACATATACACACACACACACATATATATATATATATACATACATACATACATATATATATATATATATATATATATA
>NC_068992.1:10151391-10159934 GCF_001194135.2 Octopus bimaculoides
ACATACATATATATATACGTACACATATGTATATATACATATGTATATGAATACATATATATATATGTATATACGTACATATATATACATGTATATACACATACATATATATATACGTACGAAAACACCTACGCATACATGCACACATACACACAAACAAACACATATACACACATATAAGGAGTTTTTGCCGTTTCAAATACAGATTGTTCTGATTTTCAAAGGATTCCCCATGGATAGAATGAATATGCTGCTACTTTTTTATATTCCCTTACGTGTTTAAGTCATTGGACTGCGGCCGTACTAGGGCATCATCTTAAAGAGTTTAGTTGTGAATCAGTGTGAAACAAACCCTAACGCAAAGACGCAGACGCACAAACATATACACATATATGTACAGAACGGGATTCCATACAGTTTCTATCTACTAAAAGTGTGACTCGGTGACCAAAGTGACTTACAATGAGACGGAACTTGAAACCGCATCGTTGAGAAGCAGACTTCTTAACCACACATCCACGCCTGCCCTGTGTATGCCATTATTTTATTTCCAGATTTCTCGCCAGTAGAGAAAGAAACGGTTTCTCACCTAGCGCCAAGCTTCCTTCATTGGAATTTCAACAACATCAACAGGGTATTTCCGCATGTATGTATGTATGTATGTATGTATGTATGTATGTATGTATGCAGATTTGTATGTTCTGTTCTATGTGTGTATTCTCATGCATATACTTGCATATCTAGAATTAAATGATAAATTTCTGGCAAGTTTTACAGATTTTTATTGTTATAGTGGTGACGTTGGAAGCGCAGAGTAAGTTACAACTTTCGTTTGTCAGCCATATTTGAAATCAAGCAGATCTGCGGCGGGACTGACTAATCACGAGAAGGCATGGATAGAAAGTCAGAAATACCATTGAGAAAGAAGAAGCACAAGGAGACGGCAGCCATTTGTGAAGATAGAGCAATCACTACACACACACACATTCACTCACTCTCAACACACTCACACACACATACACACACACACTCCTGGGGTACATGAAAAGGAACATGGAAAGCCTGTTTTATTTACTATTCCCATCATCGCCATCAACCCCAATCGTCATAATTATCATCAATGACAATATCTTTTGCCAGGAATAGTATTTGTCACATAAGCAACAGAACCGAAGCTTCTTTGGGGAGTGGCTTCGGTTATTTATACTCATTTTGCATATAAATCACGATGGTCTTTAACTGCTTTAAAACATTTCAGCTTATTGAAAAACATAAATAAAAATTAAAATAAAATAAAATATAGTAAACAAACAACTGCATTCTGGAATCAGTTTCTGATTGAACACATGAAGTAAAAATGTTTAATGTAATATTTGAAGCAGATTCTTGGCTATAATTCTTGGTATTACCCTATTTATACCAACCCACCTGAAAGTGCTCCTGGTTCTCTGATACAATATTTCTGTTTTAAAGCAATTTAAATTAAAGTCTAATCAACATTCTATGCTAATTTATGTTTCAAACACTGCCTTAATCATGTCAAATATATATTACTAACTTGTTCCTTGTTTTCAAAATTGATTGAAACAAAAAACACTGTATTTCATCAGAAATACAGTATCAAGAGTCAATACTTCGATTGGTGCTATCAAATGTCAAAAGTGGTAAATGCAGGATTATATACTCATCTAATGTTCACTTAATCTCTTTACCATTTCAATATTCGTTTAAACTTTAAGGCGGCGAACTGGCAGAAACGTTAGCACGCCGGGCGAAATGCTTACCAGTATTTCGTCTGTCTCTGAGTTCAGATTCCACCGAGGTCGACTTCGCCTTCCATTTTTTTCGGGGTCGATAAATTAAGTACCAGTTGCGTACTGGGTCGATATAATCGACTGGCCCCCTCTCCCAAACTTTCGGGCCTTGTGCCTAGAGTAGAAAAGAATATTCATTTGAACTTCTTTTCTATGAATTATAATAAACATATTTAGTCCGGTTTAGCTTCTCCTTTATCTCATTCTTTATTTTTAATTTGTGTTTTGGGCGGGCTCAGTAAAACAAAAACCAGTCATATTGGAGCGACTATATTTATAGCCATGTACTAAAGATACAAATATTAAGTCTCAGAGGAAAGTGTAAAAAGTTGTGCTTTAGTTAATCAACATAAATCTTTAGGTGAAAGTGTTTCGTTACAAATACGATTATATGATGGACTTATTTAGTTTTTAACCGTTTTAGTCAGAGAGTTATTTGCGGTGGGGTGGGCAACATTGGTAAGATAAAGGGAAGAAGTTATCTTCAAAGCGGAGACCTGATTGCTTGCAACAGAGTGACCTTGCGAAGGGTACTCTATGGACCAACTGGTAGTATCAGACACGGCGACGAATTAAGTCAGGGCTGTCACTCATAACTCAGAACACAAAGAGCCAGAACAAACACCACAACGCCCTAACAATTCTACCAATCCTCTAATCCATTGCTACTAATCCGTATTATCGATCTTGAAAGGATTAAAGGCAAAGTTGACCTCGGCGTTATTTGAACTCAGAGCGTAGAGAACGAATACCACATAACGTTTGTCTGGCGCTCTAACGATACAACCAATTAACCATCTCGATTAAATGCATTATGATTATGACCCTTCATCTAAATATGACCCTTCGCGTTCTGAATTCCAATCCTGCTGAGGCCAACTTTACTTTTCATCCCTCCCAAGGACCTCAGAGTAAATACTAGTTATCTACTGGTACCTGCTGCATTGGCTGATATTCTGCCAGTGTTAAAAATCTGTAAAGATCTTTAGATAACAACGATGTGTGATAGATGTAGAAGGGTGTCACATATAATGCTTTCAGGTAATTTGCTATGTATTCACTTTCTTTTTAACGTTTCGAGTTCAGATTAAGTAAATGTTGACTTCTGTTTTTCACTCTTCCAAGGTCGACAAACTACACACCAGTCTGTTGTCATCTTGAGCCAATATTTGAAACATTTATTAAGCCTCAGTTAAATATATTTCTACAAAAGAGACATTGCTATCTAAAAAGTCAATCACTCGTTTATTGATAAAAAAAAATGGTATTCTGCTAAGCGACGTAAGTATCTCAAACAGACATATTTCACGTTACAACTTTGACAAATTAATTGCGTAAAGCAGTTTAAACTACTCTCACCAAGACCATCTTTACGCCGGTGATTCATCCGTTTGTTTGTTTGTTTTTCTCATGCTCAAGAAATATCATTTTGATATATTCCATGTTATATTTCCCGAACGAAAGCATTTGCCCGATGTCATGAGTTATCTTAAAATATATCGTTTCAGATTTAAGTGATATTTGTCAAAGTGGATATTAAATTAATTGCTAATGTTTTTCACTTGTCATAAATAAAAACAAGAAGTTGTTTCAAAATCGTGCTACAGAAATGCTTTAATTCCCAAGATGGTGTATAAATATATTTTGAATGGAAGAAAATAAATAAAAGCAATCTTTGATGCATAAGCATGAACTTATCTATCTATCTATCTATCTATCTATCTATCTATCTATCTATCTATCTATCTATTTATACACACACATGTTTATGCATGTGGGTGTATATATATATATACACATATATATCCACCCACACACACTCACATACACATATATGCATGTATACAAGTATATATATGTGTGTGTGTATATATATATATATATAAATATGTATAAATATATATGTACACACACGCATACATACATGCATATATATATATATATATTTACCCATATATATGCACGCGCGCGTATATATAAGGAGATAAAATACAAATGGAAAGCATAATAAATATATTGGTTTATTTTTGAGGAAGCGTGTTTTTCATGAAGTTGTAAATGGGACATGTGCTGTTTTTTTATGTGGGTGGTGGAGAAACCTTGCTCCATTTAGTTGCAAATCTGTACATTATAAGTTCGGATCTTAACAAAGTCGACTTCGACTTTTATAATTCTAAGATCGATACAAAAAAAAGTACGAGACAAATAGAAGAGAAGAGTATATGTAATCATTTGCTAATATTCGCTTACATAAGTTTATGTATGTATGTATGTATGTATGTATGTACGTATGTACGTATCTATCTATCTATCTATCCCTCTCTCTCTATCTATCCGTTTGTATGTCTGTCCGCCTGTCAATCAGTCTGTCTGTCTGGCTGTCTGTTTGCGTGTATGTATGTGTGTGTGTGTTGGATATTTTATGCAAAAATAAGAACTCAATACATTGAGTACTGTTTTATTTAAAGCCAGAAACTATGTCAGTGACAGAATGCTCAGGTATTTTTGTAACGCGAAAACATACGGATTATGAGGCCCATCCTTACAAGAAAGTTAGAAGAAGTAGAGGATCTGAGTTCACTCCCAAACGATTCTGTCTTATCATTATTACAGGGAGAAAGGCGGTGAGCTGGTAGAATCGTTAGCATGCCGGGCTAAATGCTTAGCGGTACTTCGTCCACCGCTACCTTCTGAGTTCAAGTTCCGCCGAGTTCAACTTAATCGGGGCCGATTAAGTAGGTACCAATTACATACTAGGGTTGATGTCATCAACCTAGCCCCTCCCCGCAAATTTCAGGCCTTGTGCCTATAATAGTAAGGATTATTATAACAGGGAGAGGCGACGAACTGGCAAAATCGTAAACGTGTCGGACAAAATGCTACGCAGCATTTTTTTCCAGCTTTACATTCTGAGTTCAAATTCTGCCGGGGTCGATAAAATAAGTACCACTTCAACACCGAAGTCGATGTAATCGACAAGCTCCTACCCCATCCTAATTTCAGACCTTGTGCCTATAGTAGAAAAGATTGTTGTAACTGGGTGGTAAATTAGCTGAAGAGGGGGTATTGGCGAACAAAATGTCTTGCGGTAACCCTAAGAGAGGACCAAACCGTTATGGCTTCATCTCATTGACGGAGACGCCAAATTTCCCACAAATATCATACAGGAACTTATTTAAAAAAGAAAGTGCATAAAATGTTATCCTGGGTAATTTTGATGGTCAACTACCGAACTTGTTAGTCAAGCTTCCTGTATTCATTCATTTAACGAGGTCAGTGCAATCAACTGTGTTATGTTCCATTATGAGAAATCATATATTTTTCATGGTATGCTGTCGGTTGATTGGCCGAAATAGTAGCGTCTGCATAAGTTTTTTATGGTATTTAGTTTCTTCCTTTTGTTAGTCTTAGACCTACTGAGAATAATCTGTTCTCAGCTTTTGTTTGGCTTTGATGAAATACGGATAGCATACTGGAACCGATTCGATAAGTTATACTTCTCGCTCTAACAACTTGTTATTTGTTAACATATGAAAAGTTGAATCAACAGAAGAGCGTCCACCGAAGGAGCCTGTGAGCGAACCGCTAAGTCATCACTCGCCCAGTTAGAAATCTGTCTTCAATTCTCCCCCAAATTATACCGGTTCAGGCAACGTCAGGTGTCGAAGTGATCTCAGAGCAACTTGAGATGAAATGTTTCAACTAAGGGCACAACGTATTGCCCGTTCTAGAAATTGAAACCGCGATCTCACGACCGTGAGTGCAACACCCTAACCACCAGGCCATGCGTCCTCACGTATGGAATGTAAAGTTTATTAAAATAACAAATTCTAAGTATACAAGCTAACTCCATGAGATTGACCGAGTTAGAACGCCTTAGATCAAACCAATCTAGCGCTAATCTACAACAAGCAGCAGCAGCAGCAGCAGCAGCAAGTCTCTTTGTGAATATACTTGTGTGCGTCGAAGTAAAATATCTACGAAATTACGAAATTATGAAATTACTTGAAATTTAAACAATCTTAATTTTCATCTCCTTGCTTTATTTATTTATTTATAAATTTATTTATTTGGCTATTCATTTCATTATTTATTTAGTTATTTGTTAATTTACAATTCTTGTTAAGATTCATATGGCTCCTGGAACGCTGTGTTATATCAACCAATCAATGACAGACTTGTTTCTAAGCCAATGAGATCGTTTGGGTGCTTTCTTTTCAGCGTCAGTGGTTTCCGGAATGAACAATTTTCTCACGATTTTCTTTCTTCGTACCTGTTTTGTTTTTCTCTTATTGTTTTAAATGTATTTTTAAGAATATGTTTCCCTTCCTTCAAAGTGCACACTTTCTAAACATAAGGAGACAGAGATTTTGCACACATACACTCTCTCACGCATACACAAATATACTTATATACAGACACATGCCTTGACATAAATCTTTTCATGATATCTTTTATATGAATCCCTCATGAACTTGCCAACTGGTGTTGGATTACTTGTTCACAGATCGTGAAATCTAATCTGATAATTATCATTATTATTGTTCCGGCTTAGACAGCGAGCTGGTAGATTCATTGAAGCGTTAGCCAAAATACCTCGCGTAATTTCTTCCGGCTCCTTACATTCTAAATTCTAATCACACCAAGATCAGGCTTTGCCTTTTATCCTTCCAGGGTCGATAAAGTAAAGTACTACTTACGTATGACATTGGTATCGCAAATAGCCAGTGGGCTTATTAAGCTTATTAAAAAATAATTATTGCGACACTGGTGCTTAAATAGACCCTGAGATTCTATAATATCGTTGACGGGAGATTTGGTTATTATCGCGCTGCTGGACATCTATCACCGAGGAACCCCAGGTAGAATGAAATCATGTGATCTAGCAGTTCTGGCGACCATAGCAGATGATTTTTATCTGTCAATGATATAATTTCAAGTGCTTTTGTGCACCATGGGTCTTTACGAGAGTTTCCCTCAAGGTAAAAAAATGCAGTATTCTGTGTTCCAACAGAAAATCCACCACAAGTTGGAGATTAAGATTACCTTTTGGTATTAATATCGTTTGTGTTGCTATTAATAATAATGATGATGATGATGATGATGATGATGATGATAATAATAATAATAATAATAATAATAATAATAATAATTCAGGAAGTGGCTCTCATGGCTACTCATTTTAACTAATTCGAAGTGTTAACATTAGTCATCTTACACCGTATTGTTTGCAACAATGTTAATTAAGAATCCAATTGATATTACGTAGCTAAACTCTAACAAGTTGACATGGCTGTAAAACTGAGACCAACTTGCATGCTTACTCATAACCGGTTAAAACGATCCTTTGGAGTCACGTATTTAGCATTAAGCAGTAAGGCATAGATTTCACATATACTTCATACTTTATTTGTGTTCAACACCCATATTGCAATTATATAATTTTACATATAATGTCTATCTTAATGAAACAGCTTTAAAACTTTTATATTCATAAATCTATTACAGAAAAATTAAACCTCTTCATACTTCCTTGTTCAATACTACTTTTTCTTGCATTCTATATTGTTTTATTTTATATATTTCACTCTCCTCTTTGCCTTCGTAACCTCTCCTAATAATGGCCTCACCCTGTTATATTCCCATACATGCATACATACATACATACATACATACATGCATACATACATACATACATAAAAAACGCATCCATAAAACAAACATACAAATCTGCGCATACACTAACACCAAATACTACACACACACACATATGCACAAATACCTAGATGATGTTGATAAAAGTTCCAATGAAGGAGCCTTGAATCTATGTTAGAGTCCGGCTTTTTCTCTATGGACAAGAAATACAGAAATGAAACTGATTGATAACATACATACATACATACATACATACATACATACGTACATGTACTTATTCACACAAACATATAACAGAGTATATACATATACGCACACACTCATTCATACATGCACATTGGGAAATGTGTAGGTATTCGTCAGAATCCACACCCTGCTATAATTATTAATAACAATATCATTACATATGGCCATCATATTGAATCACTGGTTATAGGATAAACAAATGTGATTTGGGATTGTAACCAATCGGGCAGAACAGCTCAACAGGAGCAGCTGTAAATATAAACATTTCTATTTACAAGTGCGAACAGAAGCATTTTTGCTCTGCAAACATCCATTGATTGAATCTCATACAGAAAGGCGCATGATTAATTGCAGTACGGCGCCCACGCTCCGGGTCGATAGCGAAAAGTACATGGTATTTGTAAGGTTATGATAGATTCGACTATACTTCTCCCTGTTGTAACATTTATCGCATTTTGATGGCATGAAACATGACTACGTTGTCACTCATACACAAACCCATACGTATATCTCTGTGTGTTTGTGTGTTTCTACACATCACTGGGTATCTACATGTCTGTGTATATGTCTTCATCACTCTGTTCTTTCAGGATCAATTGAGGATTAATGAAGTCCTTTAAATTTTTATTCATTTTTCGACAGCTTCTCCTGTTTTGCAACGACGTGGTTTCGGGTTCAGTTCCACTGCAAGGCACCTCGGGCAAGTATCTCCCGTAATTCTGCTATAGCTCCGGATCCACAAATATTTTGTGCTAGAATATGGACAACGGAAATTGTGTGGAAGCCCGTCGTATGTGTGTGTGTATATATATATATATATATATATAT
>NC_068992.1:10160154-10162923 GCF_001194135.2 Octopus bimaculoides
TATATATATATATATATATATATATATATATATATATGTATATCCATACACACATATACATATATATACTTACACATACACATATATATCAATTTACAGTAAAATATTATCCAGAATCCACAAGACTAGTCAAGCACTTGCAAGACTGAAAGTGAAAGTCCTCCAGCAGAAAGGCATAAAACTATCGACAAAGCACGATATCTACAAGGCTGTAGTCGTTTCTACTCTACTCTTTGGATGTCAAACATACACCCCATACTGTTGGCACATCAAACAGCTGGAACAATTTCACACAAGGGCGCTCCGCAGGATCATTTACTGGCGGGACAGTGTGACAAACCAAGAAGTATTGGACGGAGCTTGCTCAACAAGCATTGAGTCACTGGTCTGACAATGTCAACAGAATTTCTGACAACTGTGTATCCAGATAGCTGTTGTATGGTGAGTTCACACAGGGCTCACACGAATGAGGAAGACCTTAACTGATGTACAAAAACAGTCTGAAAATGGAGCGGCATTAGACCATACGAACTCGAAGCCTCTGCCGCAAACAGATCAGCGTGGAAGTCTCTCATCTCGAAAGCAGCAGTTGTTTTCGAAGAAGAACGGCAGCAGAGTCTCGTTACTGCAAGAGAAAGATGTCACAGGGTAGCATCCACCTGAATACAGTCAACAGACTGTCGCCGTGACATTTGTGGGTGCTTGTCTGCTTCTAGCTTTGGACTGCGGAGTCACATGTACTTTCGTCGCTGAGATTTTGTCATCATCGGACACCGATGAACTACCTACCATATATATATATATATATATATATATATATATATGTTCATGATAGCTCTGTCAACAGAAAACCTAAGGCTGCTCTTTGGTCCCAGCTCAACCCTACTCAAATAGACTCATGATGCTCAAAGGCATTTCAGACATCACCATGCTGTTTCTTTTTTAGGAATTATTTTATCCAATGTTTCCTTTCTTATAAATGGTAGGATATAGTTGGAGGGAGATTTGGCTGCTATCTTTGAACAGGTCTTCCTCGTTGAACCTTACCAAGAGGAAAGAGAGTTTAAAATTTTTTATTACCGAAAATTGCACATTAAACATAATTCTAAGGGTCGATAAAATTGATTTCGTAGTCGAAATGAGTCTGCTTAATTGTTTTCAAGGAAAACGGATACAAGCGATTGCTTTTAGCGAGTATAATGATGCTTCAACACGCGAACGGATTACAAAACGAAGTAACAAAAGTAGGTAACGTTATTAGACGGTCGACATTATGGACCATGTATTCAAAACTGTTGTTGTGTTCTTGTATTGTTTATAAACAGCAAATTATTATTTGCACATTGTGTTTATTTGACTTAATGTATTTGGAACAGTTTTGAAAGATGTACTTTTGACAGTTATTTATAGGTGAGATATAAATGTCTTCATCTGTTCAGCATAATACTATTATTACTAGTTTTATATTCCCGTGTGAATATCGAAATAACCACATGGCCGAGCCCACTTTTTGTTCCTATAAGGAAATACAATAATGACACAATATATGACATATGGAGAGAGTGTTCAAAACTAATGAGCTGAAATTCACTACAGATGCTTCATAATTCAATAATATCCCAGTTTCATTAGACGATTTAGAAAAAAATCCATTCCAAATCCCTAGACTAAGTTGGTGGTAGGTACATTGTAATAAATGTTTTAATACACAAATAACATCTTTCATTTCCAGGTAATGGTTGGCCATAAGCTTTTCTGTGAAAAGCATCTCTTCTCCCTGATATATAACCAAGAGGGGGGAAATGGCATTATACCCGGTTAATCTCCGCTAGTGATAAAAAAAAAAAACAGTGCCAGAACAGGTGCTGGTGTCGAGGTTAGCTTGTTAAAAATATATATCTTGGGGTTAGGGCTAGGGTGTCCCTGAAATGTGACTGTTCTGTTAGAACAAACTACACTGCGGTAGACATCTCGAGAGAAACGCTGATATTGGCTTTTGGCAAAACGCACGCTTGTTTATATTGTGGCATCTACCGTAATATAGACAATATCGGGTTTCAAGCCATGGTGAGGAAAAAAGAACACACACACACGTGCGCGTGCGTGCACAAACACGTTGCCGTCTACCAAATCCACCCTCAAGGATTTCGTTGACCCGAAGGGCAAAAATCAATCCCGCCGGAATTTCAGCTCAGGACGTAAAGCTGAGAGAAACGCTGCTAAGTAATTTTGTCAAGTGCGGTAACAATCCTGCCAGCACTCTACCCTGTCCTCTCTATACAGTTGTTTCATTTTATTTACTTTCGTTTTAATTATTTTTCTAAGAAACGCACAAGCACGTGGACGCACTCAGTAACAACCACGTTCTAGTTGTCTCAGAATAATTTCAATGAAATGGAAACAATTTAATTTCTAAGAAATGTGCCCCCTCCTCCACTTCCACAAGCACGCACATATACACACTCACGCGCGCGCATTCATTCACTGCTTTAAAAAAACAAAAGACGTTTCGCTTCTCTGTCCTACTTTCTCTTTCGCCACGCGTAATCATTTATTTACGCTCTTCAAACGCTATTTCAGTTTCAAACATCTCTCTCTCCCTCTATCTGCTGCTGCTGCTGATAGAAAATCGAAACAGATATACAATGGAGGTTTATTTAAACTATGTACTTCAGTGCTGTGCCATGCCTGACTCAGATTCCGCTGCACGACGGGAGTTGATTGACGTCTCCCCAAATCTTCATTTTTTTTACATTAAATAAGAATAGT
>NC_068992.1:10163407-10164264 GCF_001194135.2 Octopus bimaculoides
GAGTATTTCCCAATAGTTTAATTTAATTTTGCTAAATCCTTTAAAATGAGATGTCAGCGTTATTTTCACTTTTGCGTAATTTAGACAATTGTGTGTGTGTGTGTGTGTGTGTGTGTGTGTGTGTGTGTGTGTGTGTGTGTGTGTGTGTATGCAGGATTCCGAGTGAGAAAAGCGCTCACCAGGAGAATAAAAAGAATAAACCGAAAAATCAGTACTCAAAAATGCCACCATCAACATCAACTCCAATCGAGAACATTGGGATCAAAGAAGCAACAACTGCAGGACTGTATGAGAACCCCCATAAACGACCAAAGAGGTGCATGAAGAATAATCCCAAGGTCTTTTACTCCTTTACAAAAACACATAGGACCATAGTTTCCTCTATCGGTACACTGGTTGACGGAAACGGCATCCTTCAGATTGATGCCAAAGACATGACTGAGATCTTGTAGAGTCAATACTACTCTGTTTTCAGTGACCCTGATTCGGTTGACTCAAGCAGCATTGCTTCGTTGAGTCCTCAACATGTCCTTTCCAACATAACTTTAGTGTTTAACGTATTCGACTCACGATCGTAAGGTCACGAGTTCGTTTTGCCCTTGATTAAGACAATTTAATTTAGGTGGCTTCAGTCCAATCACTTGGTAAAAAATGAGTTGTACCAGTAATTCAATGGGACAGCGTTGACCCACTTTGTATCACGCTGAATCTCCCCGAGGACTGCTTTAACGGTACGCTATTCTGTGCAGTGCTCATCCACATGTACGTTAATTTCACGAGTTGGCTGTTCCGTTGATCGGATAAACCGAAACACTCATCGTTGTAAGCGACGGAGTGGCAGCTTATATATATATATA
>NC_068992.1:10165162-10166884 GCF_001194135.2 Octopus bimaculoides
ATATATATATATATATATATATAAGATCTTTGTGATAAAACTGAGCCGAGGTTAAACTAAACCTTGGCCTAAGTTGAATAGCTGTAATCTAAGCTGATGTCTCAATTGCAATGAAGGAATCTCGTTTTGGTGTTGGAGACTCGCTGTCACTGCACTGGGGAGAAATTTGAAAAGATGCTCTACAAATACGAAACTAAGTCTACTCCGTTAGGAAAGCTAGGCAGTTTTAGTCGAACGGAAACTTTATGGGGAAGTGTTTCTGTTTATCGGCAGAAAGCCACGCAGTTGCATGGTTAGAATTCTCCACCGTGACTGTAACATATCCAGGAGCATGTCGACCTCGAGCCAGTCACCGTTATGTTCAAATTTGTTGCTGGAAAATTTGTGAAACAGAAAATAGCAACAAAATACCCAGTTTGCGAAACAAATAAATATATAAAATAAGTAAATCGATAAAATGAGAGAGCAAATCCGTAAATAAAATATAGAGAAGCAAACAGGTTTGCACTTAGTTATTGTAATCAATCGATGACGATGTGAACTGATGCTGACGATATAATATACATCATTAGCAGCGGTCCTAAAATGTTAAGCAAAGTCCAAACTCTCTGTAAGAACATGAAGTAGTACAGTGGTTCCGGAATTTTCACTAACAAAACCCACTTTTATTCTTATGAATTTTCTCACGAACCCCAAGATATGAAAAGTGTTTCCTTCACAATAATCGGAATTTATTAACGACAACGAACTGGTTTTCTCCAGTTTCATCCTTCATCTGAAAGATGTATGTAACTAAATAATTATACTTAATTCAGTAGTTTTTCATTTTACACTGCAGTCTTTTAATATTTTGAAAACAGCTCACGGATCCAATATTGGGAACTACTGATGTAGCAGATAAAAGATCACTATATGGTGCAAGTAAGTAAAGGAGCCTGGCACGAAGTAGTCTCACTTGACAAAAATGACATCCAAATCTTCCTCAAATTATATCACGACGTCTTTAAAAACGGAAACAGAAAATGTATTAAAGATAATTCCTAGATGTACAAAGAGCCTGAAATGCTGAGTAGAAGGCATTTGGTTATAGATCTGATGAGTGGGAGAGAACCCGGAGAGAAACAAGCCACAACAGCAAGAATACAATGCAATTCAAAGGAAAAATAACCGGGTTTCAATAAGAAACCCGACACCCGACTAGAGTTGTTATTAATTCAAAGGGAAAGATAGTCCCCGTAGGGAAAGTCACAGAAACCTGAAATGCAAGTATATTAAAAATATTTAAAGAAAAATAATTATAGAAATAGAAAACGCTTTTGACAAATCAGCAAAATGCAAATACCAGAGACCGGCTATAGTTATCTGGGACAAAATAATGGAAATCTTGCATCTTTTTGAAAGTTAGTTGTTTAGTAAACATTAGCATCATTTCAGAAATAATTGAAGAGGAAAACTCCAATAAGGAAGCAAGTCAGTATTGAGTTATGGCTCGGTCTCGAAGGGCCTGCGCTGCTAGAATGGTTCTGACGGAATGAATGAGGAATCTGGAGTTTCTTCCTCATGATTTACAACTTCAGTTGATATATGTGGTTTTAGTGCACTTGGAAAGAGTAAGTTGATTATGAAATTAAACAGCTCGGTAATGAGGAGAGTCGATTAATTGTGAAATAACAAATACATTCAGCTTAATGAAATGTAAAGAAATATGTAAGACACTCCCAA
>NC_068992.1:10167198-10169819 GCF_001194135.2 Octopus bimaculoides
TATATATATATATATATCTGTGGCTGTCCTCCCCCATCCACGACTGACAACCCGTGGTGGTTTGTTTACTTCCTCGTAAGCTAGAGGTTCAACAAAAGCAACGGATAGAATAAGTGTCAAACTTAAAAATAATTACTGGAATCGAACTGCTCGGTCAAAATCCTTCGAGGTGGTGCCTCAGCATGGCCGCAGTCCAATGATTGAAAGAAATAAAAAGGTAATCGAGACAAACGCATTTTTGTGTGTGATTGTAGAAATTTATATCAAAAGATACGTGCACAAGTTTTCCCTGAAATATATGTATGTATATATATCTGTGAGTAGTGGGAAACATACACACACACAACACACACACACGCACACACAGTCACACACATGCACGCACATTCACACACACATACATAATTGCATACAAACTACATACATGAGATAGCAACTAAATACCTGATAAAAAAAAAGAGAGATAAAGATATCACTAAACTTCCACTTTGTGATAGAAAACGTCGGCTCTACTATATCAGTTTTGGAAGATGTCAGCCGCATCATTAGTTGCTGCCTCAAAGCGTCTACCAAATACTATCTGTCCCGGAGACACGATATAGTCGCAAAGGTTATTTACAATGCTATCTGCAGGAAGGGCTGTTCTGACTTATACTTTACAGGCATATCAGAATCAACAGGTATTCACACCTTTAAAAACAAGGAATACCTGTGGAACACTCCAATAACAAAACCAACTTGGTGCAAATATAACAGACCTGATATTGTTCTGTTGGACAAAGGAGAGAGGGCATGCGCTGTTGTAGAGATCAGCTGTCCAGTGGATGTTAATGTGCAAGCAAAAGTCCAGGATAAAGAGAACATTTGTGGTGAATTTATGCGCAACTTACAACTCTTGTACCCAGACTACAAACTCTCGTTTATACATATCACCATAGGTGCATCAGCCTATATATCTATATATTTATACAAAAACATAGGAATGCTAGGTTCTTCGAAAAAAAAAAAAAAAAAGTGCAAAAGAAACTGACGTACGTTCTCAAAATCCAATCTAATAGCGGACAACCGGAGATTTGTAAGACATTCTAAAGATTTCCCGTTTGAGCTTCTTTAGATAAAGAGATACACACGCTTGGGTGTGAGCATTGACAGTTCGACCACCACACCAACTCAACTATATATTTACAAATATGGGGAACTCTCTTAACTCAAAATAACCTATCTCTTTGTTAGCGACCGGCTTAAACCTTCTTATGAGGAATTTAAATAAAACTAAAAAAAAAACAAAACCGTATATTCATACATCCATTCATACAGACATGCGTACACTTAATAATACATTCATTATACATAATTACATAAATATATACAGACGTACATACATGTACACCCATCCATCCATCCATCCATCCATCGATATATAGATACATGCATGCAACATACATACATACATACAGACAGACAGACAGGACAGCAAATGAATATTTATTGACAACAGTTCTGGACTTATATCTTCTCCACGACACGGGTTTTAAATCTATATTTGTAGATATAATTATCGTTACACGTGATTTTGTTATAAAGTGTTCAAACACTAAATCGCGCACGCGCACACAAACAAAGAAGAATGAAGAGAAAAAAGAAAGGAAGATGAAAAGAAAATAGAGGCAAAACGACAGCCACAAAAGAACAAAGAAAAGAAATGACCAACTAATTCGTGCATTGGCAGATTACAAATAAAATTTGTGAAAACGGAATAGTTAAAGTGCGTAACGCTTATTTAAAGTTTATCATGTAATACTTTGCCATTATTGTTATATGGATTCCTGAAAGAGAGTGAGGAAGAGAGAGAGAGAGAGAGAGAGAGAGAGAGAGATCTTTGTTTCTTTTATTAGAAATCAGTTACCGTATTTTGATGGCGTACATATAAGACGCACTTTTTTCCGAAGAAAAAAAAAAGCGGTAAACTAATGACCCCAAGTCCTATCTATATCCGAAGCTAGGCCTAAATTATATGCTTTAATGCAAAACTCATTTATTTTTTTTCATCTGCAGAAATTGTGGTGCGTCTCATATGCTCGTGCGTCTTAATATTTTGGGGGTAAGAATTCAAATAATTAGAAAAGTAATACCCCCACCCACTCACACACATTAGCAACAGTGTCCGGCGTTGCCCGGGTTTAGAGAGGCCATCAGGGTGAAAAATCTTTAGTTGTCTCTTTGAAAAGCTGTGTTCCCATGCAAAATTGGAGATACCTAGACACAAATTATGTGACCTACAATGGGGTGCAAGCATGCACGCGCGCGCGCGCACACACACATGATGTATGTATATAGTTTTGGTATAATCTATGTGTGGTACGTAATCATGAGATTACGCAGAATTAAAGTTAGGTATTTGTCTGTTAAAAGTTTTGCTTACGCAAATAGATAGACATACAAACTCATATACACACACACACACACATAATGGATGTGTACATACAGACACGCACACATACGTAAATCGATTCCCTCTTTAGTAGAAGAATTATAATAATTAAAAAATAGAAGAGACATACATATATGTACATATATGAGCATACATACATCTATATAATACATACATGTGTGTATATATA
>NC_068992.1:10174518-10175794 GCF_001194135.2 Octopus bimaculoides
GAGAGAGAGAGAGAGAGAGAGAGAGAGAGAGAGAGAGAGGAGGACTTGCATAGTTCTTTTGACGTGTTTAATGACTGTGGTCATGGCCTGTTTCAAATATGCTTCTTTATTGGTCGCTGGTATATTAACTTCACATTGGGCATACCGGAGCAGACGATGAAGTTCGGACTGGACTATTAATGATTTCACTGACTTGTTGTTCAATACAGGGAGGGAACTCTTCAGAGGTTAATATTCAGTAGCAAGGGAGGTAATTCCTTGTTTCTCCCTTGCTATTATTTTCGGAATCGGTTGACAGGAATTGATTCAGGACAAAGACTCGTCTCTCCCGGAAGTCACTTTTGTTATCTTGCTGTAGGATACCGCTTGTTGCTTTACGATATGCTGTTTTTCCGACAAACACAGCCAGCAATTATGCAATACACTGAAGGACTGTCATTAATACTAATGGATATTGTTCAGCAGATATGTAGCAGGGCTCTAAGCTTCTAAATGAACCAAGAGAGGGAAGTGAAATGTCTCTTGTACCCGGACCTAAAGGCATGCAGATATTGAATATGCCTTTCTTTGAAGTTTTTGTTGTAAGCCTGCATAATTTCTTTGGTTGCTAGATGGACTGGACGAAGCTCACGGCCTTAGAAACGCTCAATCCCAAAGTGGGCAAGTGAATCGATCACGGCAATTGTAGGTTGGATATGCAGATGTAAGGTATTTTTCGATTGTGACACTTAAAATTAAAAGTGATGTTGTCCGAACAAAAACTGCTCACATTAGCAGTGTGTACATTGAAAAATATATGGTGTTTATGTACAGCTGTGAAATGACGACTTTCGAGAGATAGAACGTTTGAAGCAATATTGGTTGTGACATCCAAGCCATAAGGTGAGTTAAACCAGATGATTTTCCAAAACTTAGTTCCCGTCTGAATCAGATTGTATGGATATAAATTCAAACAGCCTTCTCATTTTTTTTTTATCAACGGATCTTATTGTACCAAATACCCTCGCTTTTTGTTTTAGATTTTAAGCCTTTTTAGAATTTTTTGTCTGCTGATTAATCAGATAATCTCCGCTTATCGAAAGTCTTAAGGTCACTGCATTATAGATGTGAAACAACCAAACTGGTTTCATTTAACGTACACAAGTACAGGTGCTTTTCATCCACCACATTCCTGATATTTATTATTAACTATTTCTTCAATAAGCTCGCATACGTGCGTGCTCTCTCTCTCTCTCTCTCTCTCTCTCTCTCTCTCTCTCTCACACACACACACACA
>NC_068992.1:10175804-10182855 GCF_001194135.2 Octopus bimaculoides
TCTCTCTCTCTCTCTCACACACACACACACACACTTTTATATATTGCAATTTAAATTTAAATCGTATGACAAATGTTCACTATTCAGAACTCCGTATGTATGCCTTTATTTCCAAAAGGAACTTCGGTGATTACTTGTATTGTAGTTCTTGTATCTTCTGACAGGAATCTGTAGTTGTGTTGGCTACGGACTACACACAGAAAGTAAAGTGAAACACAGGATATTGTTTATATTGTTTACATTTTATTTAGCAACGAAATATTTTACAAACTTCAACGTTATTTACTTTCTACGCGTACCTTTATTAGTATCGATTCACCCCATAGATAATGCGTTTTTTTTTATACTGTCCTTCATTTTCTACAATGCTCTTCTATCTATCTGGTAGGCTTTCAAGGCCCCTCTTCCAAAATTCACTTGTCCGTGACGAAAAATACTCCTCCAGCATTCGTCTACAGAATTCATATTTTTCCCGTCCAAATGATTCTGAAGACAGCGGAATAAATGTTAATCAAATGGGGCAACGTTCGGCGAATACGGTCGGTGGGGCATCATTTCTCATTCAAACTGCTCCAGCCTTTGGAATGTCATCTTCGCTGTATGTGGCCGAGCATTATCCTGATGGAAGACTACCTTTCGTCTTGAAATAAAAGACGGTCGTTTTTCTTTTCGGGATGACTTGGATGACAGGGTGAATGACCAAATCCAAGCTTCTCTGCTAGTTTCTCAACAGTTACAATGAGGTTTTGTTCCACCAGGGTTTGCAGAACGTCCACGTTGAACTCTACAAATCTTCCAGGACGCGACTCGTCTTCTAGGCTATAGTTTCCGGCTGTAGTTTTGCTGACACTGGTTTACGCATATTGTCCGATCCCCATATACTGTTTTAATATTCCTCGCACTTTCCATTACGTTGTTGCCTTTATTGAACTCATAAAGCAAAATATGCCGAATATGCTCCTTTGTTACTTCCATTATAGCTTTGGAATAATAACTGTTAAAATCGAACTGCACTCTTCAAAACTTGCACAAAGAATAAGGATAAGGTAAAATCACTACCTGCTTTTATAGCAAGTTGATGCAGGTAGTTTATCCCGTCCCCCTCCGACTTTTAGTTCACACAATTGAAAAAACCGCATTATTTATGGGAAGGCCCAATATATTTTGATATTTGTTAGTTTAATCTGTCATTAGACATCGGTCTTGGTGAAGAAGCACCTTGAAGAATTTAGTCTAGCAAACTGCACCCACCCCTACGCCAACGATAATTCCTATCGTTTTCTTTTTAAGCTAGCACTTATCTTATCGGTTTCTTTTGCGGAACCGCTTGTCATGGGGACACAAGCAAAATAATACTGGGTGTTAAGCGGCAAAATTTAGGAATAAACACAATGACACGCACACATGCGACTCGATGGTATAGTAGAAGACACTTGCCCAACGTGCTGCGCATTTGCACTGAACTGCAAAACCATTTGGTTGCCATGCGAATTTCTTAACTACGTCGCTACATCATGCAGCTATTCACAAACACACACACACACACACACACGTTTGTGTGTGCGTATTTTACATACATACATACATACATATATAGTGATCACTTCTAAGACTTTCCAGTATGTTTCGTGAAGGAGGTTTAATACGATCGAAACATATCCCTTGTTTTCACCTTATTTTTAAAAACCAGATGCTGTTTCATATCATCGTTGTTTACATTGTCCATAACTTTCGATCAAATGATATTTTTGGTCTTTTCTCCTCTCGATTTTACTTTTATATATATAAAAAAATTCAAACATTATCTAGGGAGAATTTTTCTCTACAAATTATATAGACTATCTTAGTTGAATGATGCTTTATATTGCGAGTGGGAGAGTCAATCATATCGATAGCTAGACGGAAAGATAGATAGACAAATTGATCGATCGATTGAGCGATAGATGGAGAGGATTTTCGATGAAAGATATGGGGAGAGAGAGATAGAGATAGTGAGGAAGAGTGAGAGGGAGAGAGAAGGAGAGACAGAAAGAGAGAGAAACAGATATATGTATATAGAAAGAAAGAGAGAAAGAGATGAATGGAAGACGGATAGTGTCACGTTCGGAAATCGTAAACCAGAAACTTTAAGTAGTGAATTGTAAGATTCAGTAGCGAATTTATAATCTACGGTTATGTATTAAGTTCATACATTCTGTGTGAGTATGTGTGAGAAAGTGGATGTGTATGTGTGTGTTTTGTATTATAGGACAAAGTATAAACCTGTTTTCTTCGAACAATACACCGGAGTATTCCTCTATTATAACTAATGTAAACAAATATCTTTCTGATTTGCTTTCTTTGAGTGAACAAATTGATCTATTTGACTGGTTTCGAATCTTGTTTGATACTCCTCGGAGATAGTATGTATGTATGTATGTATGTATGTATGTATGTATGTTTGTATCCACATATATATAAATATAGATATATATATGTACACACACATATACAAATATGTTCATATATATGCATATATATATATATACATGCATACACGCACGCTCGTGCACACACACACGCGCACACACGCGCGCAAACACACATACACTCATGCACAAATGTATATAAACAAATAAATTACGCATGTGCATATATATACTTTGTCGATACTCGATATTTTATGTTAAATTTAATAAATATTTTGACAGTGTAAGAGAATTATTCAAGCTTGTTCTAGGACAATGATGGCGAACCTATTGCACATGTATCAGAAGTGACACTCAGCGAGCTTTTCAGATGATGTGCGATGAACTTTGAAAGGAAAATTCTTCCTGAAATATCATGTTACAAAAAGTTTGTATGAATGCGTTTCGGTTTCCAACATTTTGGTTTTTTAGCATTGTGTAATTTATGAAATGTGGACGTGAGTGAAACGTTCATTGGCTTTAGATCGCTCAACTCCCAAGTTTCGATCGTTGGCACATAACAAAAGCAAGAAAGAAGACAATAGCATTTATTTGTGTGAGTTGATTGTATTCAGGCCTCGGTAGAATCCTGATTTGTATCATCTGGCTACCAAGTTGTGAAGGGAGATATTCTGTCTTTTGAAGTGGATTTAAACGTTTTGTACTTGCTTTGCATATAAATTTTTGTTGGTAGTGGGAGTAGTAGTTGTTGTTAGAGTGTCAGGCTAGAATGTCGGAGGTTCTGATCCGGATTGATTGTAGTTTTTGCTCCCTAGTTTTTCTCTCGCAGGTACTGGGATCTGTAGTTCTGAACAGGGACCCATACTTAGACAGAATCGTAAAGCAGTAGCAACAATAACAACAACACTTATAATAAGGATTTCTACAATTAGCACAGCACGACAGTATTTCAGGAGAGAACTATCGAGTCACTTGGCTCGATTAGAATTTATTTCATCAACCCCGGAAATATAAACGATAAAATCCATACAGGCAGAATTTGAACTGAAAACGAAGGGACTAAATTAAATACAACAATAGATAGTAGATTAGCAGAATCGTTCGGTGCTTCGAACAAAACGCCTGCGTTATTTAGTAGCAACTTTTTACGCTCTGTATTCAGATCTTTCTGATCTTAAATTTATTTGCCTTTCATTCAGTTGGAGTCTATAAAATATGCAGTCGTGTCTTTGATTTAATATTCCTATAAAACATCTTAAACATGGATGGAATTGTAATACAAAACTCGAAAGTCTTTCTGTAATACACTGCCTTAACAACCACGATCACAACATCATTAGTGCTTTCTTTATTAGCCACGACGTTTGGCAAAAATGACCGAGGATGGTATGGGACAATACAGTGTGGGGTTATATATATATATATATATATATATATATATATGTATGTATGTATGTATATATAATGTAAACAAGTGAAATGACAAAAGAAAATCAAACAAACAAAAATTTTCCAAATGGAAGTAGACATCCGTAGGCTGATGATGGGAAATCCTATCAAAACAATACGTACGCTGATGACAAAGTCAAACGTTTTATGCCATTTGTTCTCCTTCAATCTCCAGGCGCATGCTCAGAGCAAACCCGTTCACTTGGACAATGTTTACCACTGTCATCCACCATTCAGCAAATTTGCTCGGAGGCAACACTTCCCTTCCCACAACAACAGTCACGATATAGTTGACGGTCCGTAACATCAGAAGGAAAAACACGAATCAACGGAGGAACAGTCATTCAGTCGCTTGATCCCCTAGAGTTAACAGCTAAATCTTTCCCACATCTTAGCCAACCAAAAAATAAAATAGAGGACACATCAAACGATATAGATACAGACGTATAAAAATGCTGCGTTCATGCTGGAGCACAACTATGATAAAAAATATGGAATGCTGCATGAATTTCCGTGTCATTCTTGTGCAGAAGCCATGCTAATCTTCTCTGTATCATCCCAATTTCAGTATATGTACTAACCGGTATTTAATATATTGGTTTCAAATTTTGGCACAAAACTTTTTAGGGGACGCGGTCAGTCGATTACATCGAACCCAGAGTTCGACAAGTACTTATTTTATTGACCCCGAGAGAAGGGAAGCCAAAGTCGAACACATCGGTGTGTTTGAACCCAGATCGTAAAGTCAGAAGAAACGCCGCTAAGCATTTCGTCCGGAATGGCAACGAGTCTGTCAATTTGCCGCCTTTTGTGTATTTAATATAATGATAGCGAACCATTCAATGACAGCGAACTGGCAGAATTGTTTGCTTGTCGGACAAACACAGTCAACGGCATTTTATTCATCTGGTGTTTTATGGTCCGGTTTCAAATACCAACGAGGTCGACTCAGCTTTTAATCATCTCGGGTGTCGTTAAAATAAGTGCCTGTCAAATACTGGAGACGATGTCATCAACTGGATCCCTTCTCTCATTTTCAATCCTTGTGCAGAGACTAGAAACAACATCAATATAAAGTGGCACAATTTTGTTTTTATTCCCATTTAATCAGAAAGAGAAGACATTGTCTATGAATCTTTATTTTCAAAGCTCTTCAAAAATGGCGACGGAAGGAAGCTATCTTTAACGAGCTAAAAGGAGCTAAGTTACAATGGTGTTGGTGTTAAACTGGGGGTAGGGGATGTATTAAGCTTGCTATTCAAGAACTCATAATGTAAAATAGCGGGGCAATCTCACACCAGACCCTAACAATCCCACCAATTCACCCTTTGGATGGATACATTTGTTTATTGACATCGAAAGTAGGGAAAGCCGAAAGGGGATTCGGCTGCTATTTCCAGCATGTTGAGCGACCGAGTGTATACACTCTAGTCACATCGTGGGCGAGCCGGCAGAGTCGTTAGCACGCCGGGTAAAATGCTTAGCGGCATTTTGTCCGTTCTTACGCTGAGGTCGAGGGAATCGACTCATTCCCTATCCTAACTTTTCAGTCTTTGTGTCGTCTGTAGAAAGAATTATTGCTATTGAACCAGAGGCGAATCGATATAGAAGCAGGCAAGAAGTAAATCATTGCAAGCCTAAGCTAACCGGTCATTTAAGAGTTATCTACCGCTAACTGCATTCTCCTGTGTGTCCTTCCGTTTAAAGACAGGGTGAGATCGAGCTTTTTGGAGATATTTATTTCTATTTTGTCAGCAAGGTTTCAGAGAAAGAAAAGTATCCTCAAATTGGAGACATGACCCGAAAGCTTGAGTGCCAGCTGGTGGTGTTCAACTGCGCATTGGATCTGATCTATCAAACAAGGGCGGGATTTAAAATCGGAGCGTAAGGAACAGGAAGGTATGCTGCTAAGTATCCTGTCCGAAGCTCTTATGGATTCGCCAGTCCACTATCTCAAACGCACACTTTATCTATTAACCCTGGAAAGAGGAAGGGCAAGTTTGACCCCGGTGGTATTTGAACTCAGAACAACAAGATCGCCAGGATAAATACGGCGAGGCATTTCGTCCGATGCTCTGACTACTTCGCTATTTCGCCGTAGAGGGTTGGTCACTGTTGTTGCCGTTGTTATTGTAAGTTTATCCTGATGGATGTGGTGGTAATGGCGGTGTCCATGTAAAGAAAGACGCGTGAGTGTGTATCTTGTGTAATCGTGTACGTGAGTATGTGTGTGTGTGGACAAGATATGTGCGTGCGTGTGTGTGGGAGGGGGGCACGAGATATGTTTGTGTGTGTATGAGAGATACAGGATACGTGTAAATTTTTGCAAGTTTGTTTGTGTGTGTGTGTCTGTGCGCGTGCGCGCACTATAGTGTATACTGTGACTGTGAATGACTGCGTATGTGTTCAGGTGTGTATATGTATAATCTGTGTTTCTGTTGTGCAGGTGCGTATGGATATATATATATATATATATATATATATATATATATATATATATGTAAGTATGTGTGTGTGTGTGTGTGTGCAGGTATGCACACTTGTGCACGTATGTATATGGATGTGTGGTGGTGGCGGCGGTGGTGGTGGTGATGATGATAGTGACAGTGTTGACTGGAGCGGAAACGGTGGTAGCGGTGGTAATTTTGATGATGATGATGAGGAGGAGGAGCACGATGAGGAGGATGGTGATGATAATGGAGGGGGGATTTACTGACAGTGACAATGATGGTGGTGGTGGTGGTGGTGTGATGAAGTTGACATCTGTAATGATGAGGGGGACTCGTAATGGCATGCACGGTGGTAGTGGTGTAGTGAGGTTAATACCGGTGGTATGGGAGGTAGTAATCGGGTGGTTGCGTCTGTTGTTGGTTGCTATTGTGTAGTGAAGGCAGCAGTTTATTTCGAAGATACCTGACGATAACGGGTGGGTGGGGCGTTGTGAGTAGGGAAAGAGGAGGGAGCTGGTTCGTATACGAGTATGGGTACGATAAGGGCTACAAGTAAAATACGTGTGGGGGATGGAGTGGTTGGTGTGCAGAGGTAGTATGATGCTCTACCTTTCTGTTTACAAATAAATACACACACACACACACACACACACACACACACACACACACACACATTCCGTCCATCAAATTCACTCACAAGGCATATTTTTCCCAAGGTGCCGCCGCGCAATGGGACTGAAACCC
>NC_068992.1:10183394-10184201 GCF_001194135.2 Octopus bimaculoides
GTGTGTGTGTGTGTGTGTGTGTGTGTGTGTGTGTGAGTGGAATATGTGGGTGGTATGTGTTCTAATAGGTTTAGTGGAGTGTGTGTTTGTGTGCGCGCGTTTATGCATGTTTGAGTGTATATATACAGGCATGTACATGCTATATGCATGCACACACACACACACACACACACATATATATATATAGATGCATGTGTGTGTGAGTGTGTTCATCTCTCTCTCTCTCTCTCTCTCTCTCTCTCTCTCTCTATATATATATATATATATATATATATATACATGTGTGTACTCACATATACATTCAAGCCCCACCCCTACCTCACATGCACGCACGTATACATATGTGCATGTGTTTATGCATAGATATCTATCTGTATGCGCCTCTGCCTGCTGCCTGTATGTGTGGGGGTTGCAGTAAGAGGAATAGTGTGAAGTGAAAATGAATGAAGCATTTTCCCAGTCAAGCTATATGTGACTGTACCTGTGTGTGTGTGTGTATGTATGTGTATATGTGCGTGTGTGTGCGTGTGGTTGGCTTGTTTTGTTAAAGCTGTAGGGTCGTATATGTGTTTATGCTGAAGTGTATGCGCGCGCGCGCGCGCGTGTGTGTATGGTAATAGTAGTACAGGTTTGTGTTTTGCAGAAGATGCAGCGTGTAAATGGTCTTGTGGTTATATGTGTGCATGACGATGTAAATATGTGTGTGTCAGGCTGTACGCATGTGCATATGTGCATGTGTATATATACACATATATGTGGGTGTGTGGATTTATATATATATATATATATATATATATATATATATAT
>NC_068992.1:10184253-10190607 GCF_001194135.2 Octopus bimaculoides
GAGAGAGAGAGAGAGAGAGAGAGAGAGAGAGGGAGAGAGAGAGAGAGAGAGAGAGAGTGATGTCTGCGTATGTGTATGTATGTATGTGTGTGTGCGTGTGCAATGTATTTGGAAGAGGGTGTGATACAAGAGAGAATTTAAGTGACGGTGGGTGGGTAGTGTGATGTGGGCGGGAGGTAGTGGCTACGTCGCAAAATTGCGGGGGAGGCAAAATGAGTTTCACTTCTTCGGTGCGTTATATGGATACCTATGTCTGTCTGACTGTCTGTCTGTCTCTCTGTTCTGTCTGCCTGCATGCCTGACTTTCTGTCTTTCTGACTCTCTTTCAGACTAGGTATATTCCTGACATTGTGTATCTATTTATCAGTCCGCTTCTCTCTCTCTCTCTCTCTCTCTCTCTCTCTCTATTTATGTGTTTCTCTGTCTATATGTGCGTCTCTCTTCTAAATAATTGTACAGCCTGTCTATCTATCTATCTATCTATCTATCTATCTATCTATCTATCTATCTATCTATCTACCTGTCTGTCTGTCTGTCTGTCTGTCTATCTATCTGTCTATCTACCTGTCTGTCTGTCTGTCTGTCTGTCTGTCTGTCTGTCTGTCTGTCTGTCTGTTTGTCTGTCTATCTGTCTGTCTGTCTGTCTGTCTGTCTATCTATCTATCTATCTATCTATCTATCTATCTATCTATCTATCTATCTATCTGTCTGTCTTTCTGTCTGTCTGTCTGTCTGTCTGTCTGTCTACCTTCTTTCTCTTATCTTAGTGTCTATCAATATCGGATCTTGCTAAATTTCTATCAGCCGTATGAAGTATTTCAAATTTCCACCTGATTATTCTCAAAGAGATACAGTTGTGCATGTCGATGACGGAAACCGCAATCATTTCGCCAAGAAATTAATAATAAAGAAGTTAAATCAGTGGAGAAAACATGATAAAACATCCTGGAAAAATTTCAACTACATCAAGAAGTGGGAAGAATTTAACAAGATCCTCCCTATATCTCTATCTCTCCCCTACTCTCTCTCTCCCTATCTGTCTGTCTGTTTGTCTGTCTCCCGCTTTGTCTGTCTCCCGCTTTGTCTGTCTCTCTGTCTCTCTGTCTTTCTGTCTGTCTGTCTGTCTGTCTGTCTGTCTGTCTGTCTGTCTGTCTATCTATCTATCTATCTATCTATCTATCTATCTATCTACCTGTCTGTCTGTCACTGTATCTGTCTGTCTGTCTGTCTGCCTGTCTGTCTGTGTCTCTGTCTATCTGTCTCTGTCTCTGTCTGTCTGTCTGTCTCTCTCTATCTGTCTCTCTCTCTCTCTCTCTCTCTCTCTCTCTCTCTCTCTATCTGTCTATCTATGAATCTCTCACCAACTTCTTCAAGTGATACTTGAAGAGAAAGGTGAGAGCAGAGAGGGAAGTTCTGTCAAGTGAATGTTTCAAAAAAAGATGGGTGAATGTAGCAAGGATGGCACGTGTGAATGACGGAGCCACCTTGAGCATAACCCTATGAACCCCACCCCATACATACACATGCACACATATACACACATACATACATGTATACATGCATACACACATACACGCACATACATACACACATACACTCATACACATACATATCACACATGTGATTAGCAGCTGCCCAAAAATATACTTCCTCCTTATGTGACACGATACTACAACTGAGAACATTACTGTGATACACGATCCCTATTGATCGCTATTTTTTTTTCTCGATCCCTTTTGATCGAACTCCCCCCCTTTTTCCTTCCTACGATCCCTTTTGATCGACACCCCCATACTTCCCTTGTTTTCCCTTCCCCCTCCCCAAAAGAAAAGCTCTACATTGTATTTGTCCCATCTTTGTTGAGCCCTGTGTGGCTAATCAAAGAAATGTATCACTAAACAATACACAACTCCATTTGACAAAAAGCCTGTCCTGGAATAAATATGGAGAATCTCCCAGTTATTGAATACATCCACAAACATCAACAGATGGAATACTGGTATGTATGCATGTGTGCATACACACACACACACACACATACATATATGTGTGTGTGTGTTTGTATGTATATATATATATATATATATATACATGCAAATTTATGCAAAGTAATGCTTGTATGCATGTATATGGATACATTCAATATCTGTCAAGTGCAAACATAATAGGCCGGATATTGTTGCTTGGAACAGAGTAGAAAAAGTATGTCCCATCATAGAGGTCAGCTGTCCGACTGGTGTGAATACCTCTTTGAAAGTCAAAGAGAAAGAGGAAAATTATGGACAACTGTTTAGAAACCTCCAGCTTCTATATCCACATTATAAATTTACTTTTGTACCAATTATACATATATAAAAAATAAAAATAAATGCGCCCTTTTAAAGCCTAGCCAGGCTCATGGGCCCGGTTTCGCGGTTTCTATGGCGTATGTGTTCCCCAGCAGGGCGAGACGCCAGTCCATCATAGCGTTACTCATTTTTGCCAGCTGAGTGGACTGGAGCAACGTGAAATGAAGTATTTTGCTCAAGAACACAACGCGTCGCCTGGTCCAGGAATCGAAACCACAATCTTACGATCATGATGCCGACACCCCTAACCACTAGGCCACGCGCCTCCACAATCATACATATATATATACACACACTTATATATGGACATAGGTATATACCTCCATACGTGTCCACCAGTATGCATATATATTATTAATGAAACTATATTCATACATAAACATAAATTTGCACCGGCGCACCCAATCTTTTTTGGTCATCTGTCTGTCTGTCTGTCTGTCTGTCTGTCTGTCTGTCTATCTATCTATCTATGTATGCACATACACACACACACATATATATATATGTATATATATATATGTATACACACACACATATAATGATGTTCTACATAAACTAGAATCCTTACCAAGCAAAATTAATGATCCTCTTATGTTATTGCGTATCTCAATTGGCCTAGAAAAATATGCTATACTAGTAAGTGCTTATGTACCAGCATTTGGTTCTACAGGCGCAGCTATAGATAAGTTCGTTTCCGACTTACAAACATAACTGGACCAAATTCTCAATAAAAATAAGATTTTTCTGTCAAGAGATTTTAATGCCCGTGTTGGACCAGATTACCTTCCATGTTCAAATAACTCAACGAATAATTCATCAAGAGCAGACACGAGAAAATAGGAAAATAAGCCAACAGAACAACAATCTTCCTGAAAACCACCTTTATCCACATTGTGATTTCTCGGCTAGATGACTCACCGGTTCAGCAAGTCATACTCAAATCCATATTCCTTTTGGTGACCTGAAGACACACATGAGGAGTCATCAGGTGAAGTGAATGAATTGCAAACATTGGTGAATGGTAGTAATAGTAGTGTGAGTGTGGTTGATTGTCTGTTTGGTTGGATTTCTTTTACTCTCTTCTCATTGAGCACTCATATGATGGGATGTGGTGCCCCAGCATGGTCACAGCCCTAGGGGGGGCTTACTGCATTAAATGCTCGAATTTCAAGGAATTATATATTGGCGAGACGGGGAATTCATTATCGGAACATTCACGAGTCTACAGGCAACAAATCCCGAACACCAATGTTCGCCAAATTCCATTGAATGAACATATAGAGACATGTAGTCAGAAAATATTTCTAATTTTTCCTTTCCACAAAGGACATGACGCAAGTGAGGCTGGAAGAAAGATAAAAGAAAAACGATTTATTAAAATGTTCAAACCTGTTCTGAACGAAAATAACAGCAATTATATAACAACCAGTTAATGATGTGGATTAATAAATATAAACAAGTTACAGAATATTGGTACATCTGGCAAACCATGATGTTTAAGAAGCATGCCAATTGATCGAAAAGGTATTCTAAATATTCAGCTGGCTGGAGATACTAAAGGTGTCAAGAACTCAACTGTTAATTAAACAAATTTGAAATCTGATGAGTACACTATGTATGAAAGCGCTAACTTTGTTAAAATACCATAATAAAAAACGTGAAAACCATACTATGTTGTAACTTTAATTCAAGTGATATATATATATATATATATACACTCTACCCTCAGGTCGACCAAAGTCTTGTGAGTGCTTTTCGTACACAAAAGCTGAAAGAAGGTTGTAGTATGTATGCGTACATTTACGTGCAAAAGATACCGATAGAATAAGTACTAGGCTTACAAAGAATAAATCTTGGAGTCGATTTGTTCCACTAAAGGCGGTGCTCTAGCATGGTTGCAGCCACATGACTGAAATAAGTAAGACAATAAAAAGACTATTCCATTTTAATCCCGAACAACGCCGGGTATCTCTGCTAGTTGCAGTATAAATTTTTTATAATTCGTTGATATTATAAGACAGTAATTGTTTTTTTTAAACATCTTAGTAACACACATGTTCTTAATATCAAACTAGGTTTAAATTCCTCCGAGGTCAACTTTGCCTTTCATTCTTTCGAGATCGATAAAATAAGTACGAGTTGAGCACTAGGATCGATGCAATCGACTTAACCCCTCCCCTTAAATAGCTGGCCTTGTGCCAAAATTTGATACCAATATTGAACTCCGTTCGCAAATACATGTCACCAAATGCTTATTTGCTAATCCTAGCACTCACATTCATAATTTTTATATATTAGCGCGCACTTTCAGCTCTTTATTCATTTTTTACTGTTACACATCTTTTCCCAGATTTTTTTTCATTTCTGTCAGCTACAACATACAAAATTACTCATAAATCCATTGAGAGGATATATATTATCTGCAAGTTGCCCACATGTATGAAATCCTACATACAAACATGTGGAAATACAGTCATACAAACAGAAGAAAACTAAATACTCTCAATTTATCAATCGTCAATATATAAAAAAAAAATCCTAATATTTTCATATCTGTTTTAATTTTTATGATATTGTACTTATAACTCCTACACCCAGCCAAGTACATTGCAGTTTTCTTACTTCATTGTATGTCTTCCTCTTAAATCGTTCAGCTGAATATCTTGTAAAATATTCTTCCAAGCGTGGCTGTGTGGTAAGAAATTTGCTTTCTAACCACATGATTCCGGGTTCAGTCCCAATGCGTAGTACCTTAGCCAAGTGTCTTCTACTATAGCCCCCGGACCCACCAAAGCCTTCTGAGTTGATTTGGTAGATGGAAACTGAAAGAAGCCCTTCGTATATATACATATATATATACTGTTGTTGTTGTTGTTGTTGGCACTCCGTCGCTTACGACGTCCAGGGTTCCAGTTGATCCGATCAACGGAACAGCCTGCTCGTGAAATTAACGTGCAAGTGGCTGAGCACTCCACAGACACGTGTACCCTTAACGTAGTTCTCGGGGATATTCAGCGTGACACAGTGTGACAAGGCTGACCCTTTGAATTACAGGCACAACAGAAACAGGAAGAAAGAGTGAGAGAAAGTTGTGGTGAAAGAGTACAGCAGGGTTCGCCACCATCCCCTGCCGGAGCCTCGTGGAGCTTTAGGTGTTTTCGCTCAATAAACACTCACAACGCCCGGTCTGGGAATCGAAACCGCGATCCTATGACTGTGAATCCGCTGCCCTAACCACTGGACCATTGCGCCTCCACTGTCAATATATAAATACCACAGAACCAACTGCCTTGATTTGTCCGACGGGGTCCTGTAATGTTCTTGAGACGACCCTGATTAAATTCATTCAACTCACAAACTCGATATCGAGACAGTCTTCTTTTCTCATCAATCTAGACATTCTTCTTTTCTCATCAATCTAGACATTCTTCTTTTCTCATCAATCTAGACATTCTTCTTTTATTTCGACTCTCTTCTAATTATTTGAAATATAATAACTTAAAAAATACTGACATCTTCATTTATCTAAGAAACACACTATTGATACGCCATAATTTACCCAATACTTATTAGTAATCAAAATCACAAGAGACTATCCCTTTTCCTTTTGTACCATTCCACATTTCCCGCAACATAAACTGGCTTCTAAAAAATAACCATGATAAGAATCATGACCTTTTCCTACATGATATTAACATTATTAATATAAATTTATCGTGTATATAACATACAGTAATTTCACTATAATCGATCAAAAATATTAGACTTTTTCCCCCATAACTTGCTTTTTGTTTAAAAAATTGTTACTCCTGCCTGTCTGCATATGATTTGGTTTTCCCGGATTTTTAAGCTTCCTACGCATTTTCATCATTATCTAAAATGTTTGTCTTCTTTCCTTATCAATCTGATGATTCACAAAATGAAACATTAGATAGCTTTCTCAAGTAATTTAGCGCTCACATTATACATACATACATACATACATATATATATATATATATATATA
>NC_068992.1:10191017-10195461 GCF_001194135.2 Octopus bimaculoides
TACAATGTAATTCATTAAGGAACAATGTGAAATATTAAGCAGCAGCAGCAGCAGCAGAAGAAGAAGAAGAAGAAGAAGAAGAAGAAGAAGAAGAAGAAGAAGAAGAAGAAGAAGAAGAAGAAGAAGAAGAAGAAATTTAAAAAATCAGTCACAGTAATAACAAGGATTACGAAACAAAATTTCATGCAAACAATACAAAAACCATATTGAAAAATGTGAGAGGTTTTAATATTGATTTTTCGTAGTCGAGTGTAATTAACTTGCTTCAAATACAAACTGAACCTTAAATCGTGTCCAAACATATGCATAGAATGTGAGCTGTGTCTTCATTTTCCTGATGAATCTCAGACAAAAAGAAAGAAATCTTATCAGAACATTCTTGCTCCGTATAATTAATTAGAAATATTTTTTCTTCAAAAACCTGTTTTTTTGTTCTGTAAAGAAATATGTATGTAAAAAAGACAGTAGATGAAATTTGATACATATTACTCCATATTAAAATTTGAGCAGATTCAGGTATGGAAACACATGAAACTTCAACAACAACAATGACACTCCTTTCTACTTGAGGTAAAAGGCCAGAAATTTGAGCGGGGTAGGCGTTAGTCAATTACTTCGACCCCAGTGCTCAAATGGTACTTATTTAACCCATTACCTCCCATAATTCTATTAACTGGAATTTTTTTTATGAAACTTTGATTTCTAGCATAAAACAGCCTTAGAAACATGCTGGAATGATCAAAATAACATTTTAAATAGAAATAAGCGAGATATTGGGTGAAAAATTAGCAAACCTCATTTGAATATCAGAGAAATATACCTAGTAGATATAGCAAAAAGGTTAGATATGTGTAAATATTGACAGATAATTACGAAATTTGTAATTTTTAAGTGATCTCATATGAGATCACTGGTAGGTAATGGGTTAATCGAACCCAAAAGGATGAAAGGCAAAGTCGATCTCGACAGAATTTAAAATTAGCACATAAATCTAGAAATTCTTTTAAGCAATTTGTCCGACTCGTCACCTTTTGATTCTGCCAGCTCGTCACCTTTTGATAATAATGATAATAATAACAATCTTTCTGTTGTAGGCAGAAGGCCTGAAAATTTGAGGATAGAGGGACAGTCAATTCCATCGCTCTCAGTGCTTGAATGATACAAACCTGAGAGGATTTGTGACCAGACAGGTGCAATTCGAAAGAACGGATGGTTGTTTGAAATCGAATTTGAAGCCACCAAGAGACAAATTAATGAAAGTGTCGAGCGGGGCTCAGGCGAAGAAGATACGGTGCAGAAGAATAAAGTAGAAATTGTAGAGATGAATGATACTACTCAAGGCAACGGACCCCAAAAATGTTGCAGATGGAAATTCTGGCGACTACTTTTGATCAGTAGGATACTGATAGAGGTGGAGTTTTGACTAGAATATTTATACCGCATCTTTACTCTATCCACTCCATACTTGCCATACATTTCACAATGAATCATTCTTGCGACATTATCGTATCTTGTTTTGTATTTGTTGAGGGCGGCAGCTTCGTGCATTAATTCACAATATACCTTAGAGTCACATCTTTATCCCCGCACACACCTGCACTTGTCGTCATTTGCTGTCGTACTGTTAATCCTGTATTTGGCATCATTTGTCCTAAGTGCTTCTTTCTGCGCAACACAGATAAGCGCTTCTGTCTTTGGTTCCAAATCACTCTTCCTTAACCAGCGCCGCCTTCCATTGGCGTCTGTATTCTAAATCACCTCTCACGAACTGCTCGTATATCTTTGTTACATTCTTTTCTTTTTTGTATTTTTGTTTTGCTTACTCTTCTACCTTCGTACTTTTCTGTCTCTACGAAACTATCTGTCTTGAATGTACCAGATATTCTCACCTGAACCGGCAAAGATTTTATGAATCTCTTGCTATAACACTCCTCGTTATTTTCTTCTGAGTATCCATATATATATAACTTTCACAGTTGAATAGCCTTCGCCAACCTTTGTACCTAGTTAGATACAGTCTCTTATTATGGGTCTCATGTCGAATGCTCCGTGCATTGTGAGTAGTTCTCTTGATTTCTGGTCTGGCCTCGGTAACTCCTCCTCTCCAATTGATGATACATGCACCACACCTCAATTAAACAATTGCCTATGTATCGAAGGCTTGAAACTTATTTCTTCCAAACAGTTTTGATCGCCGCACCCGTCTAAGTCTACGTAAAACTCTGCTTACTTTCTTCTTGCATCACTTCATTCTTCTCCAATATGCTCAGGCATTTATACTCATTTATACTCATCATCAATCCTTTCCATGTTTTATCCTGATGATAATTCTATACCGTCAATTCTGACGACTTTCCTCTCATCAGAGATATTACTTCACATTTTTAGGCCAAATTCAATTTTCGTGTTCTTGCTAAAGCAATGAACTGTGTTCACTAGATAATTGAGTTGAGCTTCGTCCTTGAGTTTATTCTTAACTAAAAGATAGTTGATCTTATTTTGTTTTCCTTCAAACTCACATCCAGTCGTTATTATTTTTAGCAACAATGGGTTTCCTTGCTTCAGTCTCGGTTTTGAAAATCGAGTTCTCACTTCTTTATGCTCTGTCCTGACTTATGGAGGGAACATATTTGCATAAATTAATTAGAACCACCTTCAGCTGTTCTTTTGAGAACAATCGTAAACGATCTTCGTTAGTCGTGAAGTAAAGATAAATCATATTCCTCCCACTGCCCGTTCTTTGATAAATTTGACTCACTTTCTTTTGTGACAAATTCTAAACATATTGTTTTTGTTTCTCCGGCAGATAAGCAATACCTAATCCTTTTTATTTAGCCTGTAGTGCTAGAAAATTATTTTGGTTGTTGCTGTTAATATTTATATTGACGTCATGCAAATTTATTTTCACTTATCAAACTGTAACTTTTTCATTTGACGAAGTGTGAGACTGCTTGAATTTGTCTTCTATTTGGATTGGCACTTTTTGTTAAGCTAGTCGTTACGCTTTTTGGAAAATATTCCCTGCTCATCTAGAAAAGAAGAATACGTAAGTGAATGTAAATATATGTTTAAAAGCGGACGGTTTTCGCCTACCCCATGTTCTAGATTAAACGCCAACACTTAAAATTATTTCCTAAATAAAGATTTTGAAAATATTCTTCGTCAAAATTAATTTTTAAGTTAATAAACTTGGTAAGAACTCAGGTCTCTCCTAGTGGTAAATTAAGCACCGACTGATAAAATTTCAAACCTGTATGTAAAAAATTTACAAATATTTTGGAAACTCCGCTTGAACCTGAATATTTCAAAATGACGTGAACAAATAAGCATTACATTTGACAAATTAATATGAACACTAAAGATGTTTGAAGTGTTTTTTTTTTTCTTACACGCACCCAACACGACCTCGCTCGCTTAGGACTACACGGGTGTTACTTTGACATCATCATTCCATAAAATTTGTTTATGGGGAGAAAAATATTGAAAAATATCAATAGATGTGTGAGTGAGAAAGAAACGAGAAGGGAAGTTTTGGGATGTGCTAGAAACAACAGCCAGATCTCCCTTAATTTTCCTCTGAAAATTTTATTTTTAAACCGAAAATGTTTCTCTCACGGGTTTTAAGTGCGTAGTGAAAAAAAAAAAGAAAAAAAAAAGGCCAAAATCATTTCGGACTGAGGTGGTAAGAGGATGGCGGGAGTAAAAAAAAAAATGAATTTTCAAACATTTTTTTCTTTGTTTGTGTGAAAAGATGCCTTCCATCATGCTGAAGTCTGGTGAAAAACATATGTGTCGCACAATGGGACTGCACCCAAAACATCGAGGCTGCAAGCAAGCTCCTTAACTGCACAGACATCCTTTACCCATATATAAAAATATGTTCCACTACTTGTAAGTTTTCATTGCTTACGTTTTGATTTAATTGCAAAGGTGTTCTACTTAAGATTATAATGAAATCGTTATTCTTTAAGAAGTGCATGCTCATCCAATCAAATATTCTGATTTGTAATGTTATCCAATGAAAAACCCTGATTTGCTGTTATAAAATGATCCTGCTTTATATTAGTGTCCTGTGTTAGGTTATATTTCCAGTAATTTCCAGAGTTTACTTTCAGCTACGTTGTATTATTTTCATGGAAACTAAGAGGTAAATATCTTCGATATTTAAACAGATAAACTACAATAGCAGGACAGACAAGTAGCAGATGGTACATCCGATATCTCCCACCAATCAATCAACTTCTACCATTATTATCGGCGAAAATGAAATTACGGTCAATAATCGTTTCGTTTCATTACACACGCACACGCACACACACACACACACATGAATACATATATATGCATGAGTGTGAGTGTATATGTGCATGCGTATGTACGTGTGTATGTATGTATGCATTATATATATGTGTATATATATTTATATATATGCATATATATATAC
>NC_068992.1:10198270-10201100 GCF_001194135.2 Octopus bimaculoides
TTATCTTATCTTTATTTAAAAAAAACAACGGCCATTTGCTCTTTCTCCCTCTCTTTGTCTTTATATATATATATATATATATATATATATAATTCTTTCAACTGATTCTCATCTGATGAAAATTCAGTCAACAAATAGATCTCGGTTGAAATAGATTACTTTATATCATCATCGTCATCATCGTCATCATCGTCATCATCACCAGTATTATTATAATTATTGTTATTATTATTATTGTTGTTGTTGTTCTTATTACTATTATGCTAATCAGAAATCGTGCTCATTGCTGAGGTGGGGAAGTCTTTTAAATATAACCGCAGGAAATGTTTCAATATTAGCATTATTTGCCATTATTTACCTGATAAATTGAATTTGTATATATATATATATATACACATGCACGAGCGCACGCACACACACACACACACACCCATATCGTAAAAGTAAATTTGATCACTCATTCTTCTCGCTAGAAACAGTATACAATACTTTTTACATCATTTGTTTTGGTTTTACAAAAGCGCTTTTGTCAATACGAGACAGAATTATTTGTTTATGTGGATTACTTACAGCATGAGAAGTTAAAATACATCTGGTTCTTTAAACATCCAAGAATGTTTGATAAAACAAACCTGGAATCAAAGACGTGTAAAGTGTTTCTTATATTTTAAAATTAATATTCTTTTACCTATTTTTGGCTGCCTTTAGCTTTTCTTACTCGGGCGCGGTAGATTGGGAGACATGTTAAGACGTTGGACAAAATGCTTTGCGGTATATGTATATCATTTTGGTTCTTTACGTTATAATTTCAAATCTCAACGATGTCAGCTTAGCATTTCTTCCTTTCAAGGTGGATGAAATAAAGTACCAGTCATATACTAGTGTCGATACTATCGAGTAACCTGTTCCCCTCGAAACTGATGGTTTTGTGCCTAAAATTACAATTTTCTTGGTCGAGGGCGGTAATTTGGGTGAATCATAAACGCGAGGGACAAAATGCTTTGCAGTATTTTTTCGGCTCTTTACATTCTGAGTTCAAATTCCGAAGAGGACAAATTAGGGTTTCATCCTTCGAAGCAGATAAAATAATATATCATCCAAGTCCTGAGTTCAGTTTTATCGGTTAACTCCTTCCTCCCATACCTATATTAGAAACATTTTTCTTACTCAAATGAGATGCAAACCTGTAGGAAATGAACGACAAATTACCGCACAAGCAATCAAGAGACAATCGTTTCGTTCCTTGTCAACGCTAGTATTGTCTTTGATTTCTGCGGCCAGTTATAAAGGGCCTGTCCACCGAAATGTAAATAGCCATCACAGTGTAGGAATATCGTAGTGCACAAGTAGAAACACTGTGAAATTAACGAAAAGTTCGACAAGTTGCAATATTGTGTTCACTTCTTTTCTGTCTTCAGCGTTGCGCCCAACTACATAGGTTCATAACATTGTTTCACTAAAAGGTCTTGTTTGGCATTCAGCTAATACGTGAGTTCTGAGGTTTGTAATAAACTAGAAAAACGTCTAACATTTCTGTGAGTACAGTCGACCGAACAAACCTCAATATATTACTGCTACATATATTATCATGTCGATATATAGTTAATAAAAAGTAAAGCAGTTATTTGCGTGGTTTGAAATTAGAACATCGGCGGCTGAAGCAAAAGAACTGATTTGGTAGGGTGCAGTTAAACCTCTTTAACCAATCCCATCGTCCTTCTTACAAACCATGAAAAACAAAAAAGTTACATGTCTAATAAAATAAAGAGACCATATGACGTACAAGTGGGTGTACATACATACATACATACATACGTGTGCATGTACAGGTGTGTGTATATGTATATATGTATCTATCTATACACGCACACATACACACACACATAAAATACAAGCATGTATCAAATACACATTTATGTATATATGTATGTATGTATGTATGTATATATATATATATATATATATATATATATATATGCGTGTGAGTTGGTTTTCATATGCTCGTTTGTTTGTTTATTTTTCGTAGGTGGGTAATGAGTCACGAGTCTCTTGTGGTTCCTGAGAACGCATTCCGCACGTGGTTGTTTTTAAAATTCGAGCGTGTGTTACACGCTCGAAAGTTAAAACATAGTCTGTTTTTCACTTTTTTTATTATATTTTAGCAAAATTAGCGCTTTCATATATTGTACTCATTAGATATAAAATGTATTTAACTGATAGTCGAGTTCTTGACACCTTTAGTACTTCTTAGAACGTTCCAATCAGCTAAATTTTTAGAATACCTTTTTGATCAATCCGCATGCTCTTAAACATCACGGTTTGTCAGGCATACCGATAGTCTGTAACGTGTTTATGTTTATTAATCCACATCATTAGCTGGTTGTTATATTATTGCTGTTATTTCCGTTCAGAATAAACTAGAACATTTTAATGAATCGTTTTTCTTTTGTGGAAAGGAAAAATTACAAACATTTCCTTACCACATGTCTCTATATGTTCGCTCAATGGAATTTGGCGAATATTGGTGTTCCGGATTTGTTGCCTGTAGACTCGTGAATCTTCCGATAATGCATTCCCTGTCTCGCTAATATATAATTCCTCGCAATTCGGGCATTTAATGCAGTAGATCAAATTTCTGCTTTTGCAGTTCATATCTGCATTTGCGAAAATCTGTCCGTTTTTTGTTCTAATGGATCTACCAGCATGCATGTATTGACACGTTCCACATCTGTTCTCATTACACTTGTATACTGCGAATGCGTTATCCCGTTTATTCATGTTGAATACTGTCTTTGTAAACAGTGTCTTTAGGTTGCGTTTTGCATAAGAT
>NC_068992.1:10201110-10202033 GCF_001194135.2 Octopus bimaculoides
TATATATAAATATATATACAGGATGCGATGGGTAATTTCTTGCCATGTTATATTCTAAATTTAGCGCATACGCGTTGTTTGTTTTTGATCTTGTCAACTATACAGTATAGTAGGTTCAGTTGCACTGTCTGTGAGAAAATCAGCACCATTACGCAATTCACTCTGTCAGAGATTTGGAAACGACATGCTGTCCTGTTTGGCATTCGCGCTGGAAGCTCCAGTAGTAACACTGCAGAGTGTATTGGTGTCAATCTGAGGACAGTGCAATCTCAGGACATGTACCGAGAGCGATAAAAATTAAGCATCCAGTCAACATCATGGTGTTTGGAGTGATCACTAGTGATGGCGTCGTTATGCCTCCATTCATCTTCCCACACGGCCTCAGACTCAGCACGAAGGCTTATATCAAGTACCTGGAGGAAGTAGTGCTTCCCTGAGTCAAGAGATTAGCTCCTGGAAGACTCTATGTCTGGCAACAGGACTCTGCACCATGCCAAACAAGCAAGAGAACCCACCCAGTCATGGCTGTCAGATAATTTCTGCGACCCCACCACCCCTAACATCTGGACACCTAACTCCCCAGACTTCAACCCCGTTGGTTATTATCTGTGGAGCACAGTTGAGCGAGGGATCAACAAAACTCTTTGTAACGCCAAAGATGAACTGAAGGCAATGATTATGGCAGCATTCACCGTCTTAAACAAGGAGACCATCTAGAAGAATTACATGAGATTCCGAAGTCGTCTGGAGGCTATGGTTGAAGCGAATGGAGATTTTATCGAATATATTTATTTTTTAGTATTTCAAGATATTTTTTATGTAATTTTGGTAAATATATCTGTTAAAATGAGATGTCAGTATTATTTTCATTTTTGCATAATTTAGACGAGTTTATTCATCGCACCCTGTATATATATATATAT
>NC_068992.1:10202402-10206271 GCF_001194135.2 Octopus bimaculoides
TATATATATATATATATATATATATATATATATTTCACCTGTACCAGGAGAGCCATTTTGGTGGAAATATGACGTTACTGTATTCTATCAAAGAACCTGTTACAATTTCTATAATGTCACCTAGCTTCATAATAGACTCATTGATGCTGTGAATGGCGCTTAAATGTTAGGTTACAATAGTTGCAAACGGCTGCGACAGAAGCAACAAGAAAAAGACTAAAGTTTCTATCGCCTCGTCTAGTAACAGATGCCATAAGTGCATCAACGGTGATGGTTGCAGCATTTATTGCAGATATTCTGTGAAATGCAGCGACTGTAGTAGCAGCAGCGCTAAAAACTAAGAGCTGTATTAAAAGTGATATTAACAGCAGCATTACAGCTTCTATGGTAGCAACCCTGGCAGTAACCGACTGAAACAGCAGCAATGGCAGCAACAGGCTGAACTTCACTGAAGCAGACGATTGCAGGAAAAATAACCTGAGGAACAGATTGGGGAACAAATATAAACTTTAAAAAAAATGGCGCTCAGTGAAGGGAAAGAATCGGGTTTTCGTGGAATTTGATTAAGGAACGAAAGGAAGAAATAACGTGGGTGAGAGATGGAGATATATAGGTAGATAGATAGATAGAGAGAGAGAGAGAGAGAGAGAGAGAGAGAGAGAGAGAGAGAGAGAGAGAGAGAGAGAGAGAGAGAGAGAGAGAGAGAGAGAGAGAGAGGTGGATAGAGAGACTAGAATCACTGGATTCTGTCTTTCAAAAAGAGATCTCATTCAATGTCATCTCAATATCTAAACTGATTAATTAGGTCTGTGATTAAAGTTATTACAACTGTGAGCATTATGTCGTCTTTTTAGGACTTATGTAATACTATGAAGTACGAGATTATCTAATATGTCATTTTCCTTTTTAACGTGTTAAGATGATCAGAAATATGATTTGGGAGATATTTGGTTACTATTTCTAGCAGACTGAATAACCAGATAGAGGCTGCTTTGATGTTTCGCTTACATTAGAAGCGAAATCAAGACATGCAATCTTGTATCATGTCTACTGTTTTGTTTAGTTTTGTATTTCTACTGTATTGACAGTAGGAAGTATATGTGCAGTGTGTATTAACGCGATGTTCTATATCCAGTGCACATGTGTAAAAAAATATGGGGTTTTATTATTTATTTATCTAAATGTTTTTAATAATTCTCAAGACAGATATCATGGCGATTGCTCCTGTTCCTATATTACGGTTATCTCTGTTTCTTGATCATTATATTTGGCCACTTTCTCCATTTATTTGAGATGCGTCATCGTCAACTGGAACAAAATAGAATTTCTTTTTCTGGTTGTTCTTGACAATAATACCTGTACGATCAACCTTGATTTCCTCTCTACATGGATTGACATTTACCAGAATGTCTTTGCTTTGTCATTCTCTGAGACCTTTTCTGATGTATGTTTGTGTAATCTCTTTTCAATTTTTATTTCATTAAGCACAGATAACTGGTGCTCCATCGGTTTGGACGACGCGGGTTCCAGTTGATCCGATCAGTGGTACAACCTGCTTGTGAAATTAACGTAAAAATGACTGAGCACTCCGCAGACATAGAATGTGACAAAGGTGGCCCCTTTTGAATTACTGGTGCAACTAATTTTTGCCAGCTGAGTGAACTAGGGTAACGAAAAAGAAAGCGTCTTTTTCAAGGAGACAATGCACCGCCAGGAATCGAACTCACGACCGTGGGCCGAATACCCGAACCACGAAGCCACGCGTCTTCACAACACCGATAATATCTGGTGTATGGAACCAACAGTTGTCAGACATGTAAACGAATTCTTTCCTGGATAAGACTGGGCAGCCAAAGACAGTTTCGAGTGTGATAAGTTATTTATTCTCAATCTCCACGCATTCTGCACTTCATGTATCAGTGAGGAGGTTTTGGTCGTCTTCGCAATAAAACAAACCTTCGGTCTCAAGTTTGAGTCCTACACTTGAGTCCTACACTTGAGTCCTACACTTGAGTCCTACACTTGAGTCCTACACGGGCTGAAGCCAGCTGGTACTTTCTTTCTTCTGCTTCCTCTCTACTGAATTATTTTCAATATCGATTATATTAAATCATTTTCGCCATTTTATTTTAAAAGTTATAACTTTGCCTTTTATTCTTTCGAGATCGAAAAATAACTTCCAGCCGAACCAATGAAACCACCCAACCCATCCCTTTTTCCAAAATGTCAGGCCTTGTGCCTATAGTAAAGAAGATTACTTAAATATTTTCAATCGTGATACGTTTCATAATGCTGCTCCAAGAACCTCAGTTCTCCACTAGCTTTTGTGGGTCTTTAGTTTTATCTTTGCTAATAGCTTCAATGTGATCTATTAGGGTGCACAGATTTACAAAATATGACAGATTGTAACATCTAATATGGCTTCAAGACATCTGGTAGTCAAGTGATTCGAAGTCAACAATGTCCACCTTCATCAGGAAATGTGTAAATTTCTTTCTCCTGTATGATGTCGTAACTTGAACTATGAAGAAAGAGCTTCAAATTCACCATGATGAAATACGCAGTAGACTTCTCAAGACTGTTTGAAACAATTCATAACATGAGCTCAACACCAAAGATATTTATGGATAAATCTCAGGGCAGGCTTTGCAGACCACCGTTATTGTGCTGAATAACGAACCATATCAAAATGTTACGACTGAAACTTATTACTGAGACACCGTGGGTAATAAATTTAGTTTTTAAAAATTATTCAAATTTCTAGGTAGAAACGTTCGAACATGAAAAATGATTGTTGTTGGCACTCCGTCGCTTACGACGTCGAGGGTTCCAGTTGAGCCGATCGACGGAACAGCCTGCTCGTGAAATTAACGTGCAAGTGGCTGAGCACTCCACAGACACGTGTACCCTTAACGTAGTTCTCGGGGATATTCAGCGTGACACAGTGCGACAAGGCTGGCCCTTTGATCTGGCTAGTATCAGTGATTTAAACCCTCAACTAACTATATCTGCCATAGCATTTGGTGCTCTGGATATCCTAACGGAAATAGATAAGATCAAACACAATTCCGCAGTAAGTCCCCTTAGGTTCCCGGCCACACTCCTGAAGAGATGTGTCGACATCAAATTGCACCCCCTCTAGCTGAGCTATGGGGGAACTCACTTGACACAGGCTACATTCCTGATTATTTTCTTTCCCAGTCTGTCGTTCCAGTTTTCAAAACGGGAAACAAATCTCTTGCAGTGAACTAGACAAAGAGTCCATTGATGGGAAAGTAAATTTTTATATAGCAAAGACATCAGTTTATACATAGATATATATATTCACGTATGTGTGTATGTATGTATATATATATGTGTGTGTGTGCGTGTACACACACACACACACACACACACACACACACACACACACAGACACACATATATATATATATATATATTATTTCTACTATTTTCCTATGGCTCAGATACACTAAGCATTTCGATATACTCTATATAGAGAGATAATCCTATCTCTAAAAAATATATTATATATATATATATATATATATATATACGTGTGTGTGTGTGTATTGCAGCCTATTCTTTTATTAATAAGGGCTGTAGAAAGCAGGTAAAAATGCAATAAGTGATAAATGCATTTTGCTATACCAACAGAATCATTTGGAAATCAATTTCTAGCATCAGTTACCTGGTAAATTAATCGTTGGCAATATGACTTAATCAAATTTAGTTGGAAGGCTGCTTGCAAATTGGCTTGCGTTGATACGTAGCATTCCTGACGAGAGACAGAGCAATTTCAATATATACCCAAATTTATATACATACATACATACACACACACACACACACACACACACACACACACA
>NC_068992.1:10207878-10209427 GCF_001194135.2 Octopus bimaculoides
ATATAATATTTACGTATATGTGTGCGCATGTGTTTATATATCCATGTGTGTATTTGCGCACAAACCAGTATGTATGTATGTACGTATGTATGTATATGTAAATATGTGTTTGCTATTTCTTTACTGCCCACAAGGGGCTAACCATAGAGGGGACAAACAAGGACAGACAAAGGGATTAAGTCGATTACATCGACCCCAGTGCATAACTGGTACTTACTTATTTGATCGACCCCGAAAGGATGAAAGGCTATGTCGACCACGGCGGAATTTGAACTCAGAACGTAGCGACAGACGAAATACCGCTAAGCATTTTGCTCGGCGTGCTAACGCTTCTGCCAGCTCGCCGCCTTGTGTGTAAATATGTGTTTGTATGTATGTGTGGGTGTATGCATATATGTCGTACATATGTGTATGCATGCATAAGTGAATGTATGTGTGCATGTATGACTATGTATGTGTTGATTACAGTCATGCTTCATATAAATAACATTTTCCTTGCCGTTAACTCTACAAGCAGTGAATAGATGAACCAGATACGTACACACACATATACAGTGAGTGTGTGTGTGTGAGAGAAAGAGAGAGACAGAGGGAGAGAGTGGGGAAGAAGAGAGAGAGAGAGAGACGTTTCATCACTCACACACTCACAGAAATATATCTTCACACACGCTTACGCACATATATAAATGCAGATATGTTTATATTTATGGACATTCGTACACACACGAAGAAACAAATTTGTGTGTGTGCGTGTGTGTGTGTGAGAGTGTAATTATCATCATCATCATCATCATCATCATCATCATCATCATCATCATTATCATCATCATTATTTGATGAGAACTCTACTTATTTTTCCTGGGTATGATGGAAAGAGTCAGATGTCCACAACCAACAAACTAAGGTGATACTTGTTTACTGGTCATGCTTCAAGAACATAGCGAAGAATTCTTGCAATTCCAAGCAATGCTCATTTTTGTAGGTATTCTGCCTTTACATTTGTACCAATCCTTTTCAGCCATGCTGGTAGTTGAGTGCTGATCCTTTCAAGAGTGTTAATTACTATTGGTACCATGTCTACTCTCCTCATTGACCACAAAAACATTCGTATTTCTCTCTTCCTATCGTCATAGTTGTTCAGTTTTTCTTCTTTCTCTTTGAGCCTATTGTCACCGGGATATGCTATGTCGATAATCATACATGTTCCTTTTATTTCTTTTTTTTTTTTTTACCACGACAATGTCCGGTTTCCAATGTCTGGTCAGATGATCGTACTGAATCATTGCATCCTGTAAGATTTTGCAATTCTCATCTTTGCAGACTCCTTCTGGTGTTTGCTCTTTGTAGGCCGTGATTTCCGCAAGGCTCCCATTGCATATTTCTTGCCACATTGTCATATCGTTTTTTGTATTCGCGCTGTGCCAATTTTTGGCATTCGCTTATTATTATTATTATTATTATTATTATTATTATTATTATTATTATTATTATTATTATTATTATTATTATTATTATTATTATTATTATTATTATTATTATTATTATTATT
>NC_068992.1:10209815-10210349 GCF_001194135.2 Octopus bimaculoides
ACACACACACACACACACACACACACAGATATTTTCTGTTGCTGTCGCAGAATTTGAAATTTAGAAATTAAATCAAAATTTTCAAATTTGGTATATTGATGTACTTTTTCACGCCGAATCCAAGTTTGTGGTTCATTTATTCTAGAAAAATCTTTTAGAAAGATGGTCCTGAGATTTAACGTTTGATCATATCTATCCAATCAGAAAACAGAATTTGTGCATAATAGCTGTGATAAGATCAAATTAATCAGAAGTTTTAAACAAGATAAAAGCAATGGACGAGAGATAATACAGAGAAAGAGAGAGAGAGAGAGAGAGAGAGAGAGAGAGAGAGAGAGGGGGGGGAGAGGGAGAGAGATGGAGAGAGAGTGAGAGTTAATAAAGAGTGTGCTAATATAGAGAGTTAGATTGATGGTGATTGATAGAGAGTGAGAAAGTTGCCGATCTAAAGATTGAGTTATTTCTCGTAGAAAATTATATTTTTTATTATTGTTTAGGGACGACTTTCTTTTTGGGACGCAGATTTTGAAAATC
>NC_068992.1:10210665-10215256 GCF_001194135.2 Octopus bimaculoides
CACACACACACACACACACACACACACACACGCACATATATATGCATATTGACCAAATTAAAGTTTGAAATTCTTAATTTAAAATGCTCTGCAAAATAACATTTCGAGATTGTCGGAAGAAACAAGTTTCCTGGCAGGACTTGAATCCGGTGTCTATCGCTCGTTGGATGATCGCTGGGAACGATTACACTACAGCGTTACTGTCAGCACATCCCAAATTAAGTGCATAGTTCTTCACTCATAGTTATTTTAGGCTTGTTCTAGTTTATGGTCACAGAATAATTGTTTAATCACTTGGCGTTTTAAAAGGATAGGTTCGAACGATATATTATATATTAAACATATGCTAATTTACAACATAACAATATGCCCAATTTTAGTTCAGTTGGTAATATAATCTCCGGGCAATCAATAAATACAAGGTAAGAGATTCCTTAGGGGATGGTTATTGCACTCTTCTACCTTCGTTACTAAAGTCTTATACAATTTTGAAATGAACAGTTCAGAAACTGATTTATTCATTAATGAATTAATTAATTTACTCATTCATGGAAACCAAACAGTAAAATGTAGTTAAAAACTACATTTTATCATGAGAATGTCAATATGGGAGGTATAGAGAAAATAGCAAAGTACCAGGACCTAGCCATTGAGTCAAAGAGGCTATGGAAAGTGTAGGTAAAATGTATCTCTGTAGTTTTAGGTGCATTAGGAACTATTTATTCCTAAAGATTTGAACAGATGGATAGAGGAAATAGGTATTAAAACCAGTTTAATGCCGCTCTAGAAAGCAGTATTATAATGGATTGCTAGGATATTTTGGAAGGTTCTTGGCATCTAAAGTTACTTATTATAGCGCGATGTTTGAAATTTTCTCTCACAGTGTAATCTGTTGTGCACAAATGGAATAACAACAACAACAACAACAACAACAACAATAATAATGATAATAGTAGTAGTAATAATAATAATAATAATAATAATAATAATAATAATAATAATAATAATAATAATAATAATAATAAGAAGAAGAAGAAGAAGAAGAAGAAGAAGAAGATAGGTGCTACAAGTTTCCTGTTAATTTGCTTGAAACACAGCACTCGTTGGATAAATACGATGCTTATTAAATTGCTATCATTCCCGCTTGATGAAAGCAAACATAGATGCAAAATCTTCTTGATTTCATTGCCTTATTTTGTCATTACAATCAACATCTTCATGTTGTTATTATTGGTGTTTCAATTATTATTATTATTATTATTATTATTATTATTATTATTATTATTATTATTACGATTATGATTATTATTTTCGTTGTTGATTGTAATGTTTTCATATAACTAAAAAAGAGAGAAAAATACGAAATGCCCTCCGGTGTATTGAATATTATCATGTCTTTTAATCACACAGAATATATTTTCATCTCTCAAGAGTCTAGAATCTAAATACAAAAATTATTGATATGAGAAAGTTTGTCGAAACTGTGTATTAAGAGTTGTAATGAAAGAGTGCTGTAGTAATAGTGGATATAGCCGCGCAAAGTGGTCGAGTGAATGATATGGCGTGTACAAATAAAACTCGCATCCGGTCTGAGTTCAAATCTGCGGCAGCCATTTTCTTTAGTATTTAGGTTGGACATACGACTCTATCAATCTGTCTCTCGTCCGTCTTCTCTCTCTCACTTCCATCTCTGTGTGAGCGTGTTGCGTGTCTATATCTATATCTCTCTCTATATATATACACGCACACATACATATATACGCATACACACACATACATACATGTGAATAGGTGAAAAAAGCAGTGCAAAACACATACAGCAGGAGTCGTCAGTATTTGATAAGAAAATTATTGAGCTCCACGTTACTTAACTTTCCTGGGCGCAGAAAACGCCTACATCTTCAAATATACAGTCATATATGCATACCCCACCCCTATATATATATATATATATATATATATATATATAAGAGACCACTAAGTGGACTGCTAATGTGCTAGAAGATCACCGAATAGTTCTCAAAGAAAAAAATCTAGCGAAGCAAAAACATACGGGTGAGCCTAGTGAAAATTACAGAAATAAATACAAAGCTTATATATATATATATATATATATATATACACATACACAGGTTGCGAGGGATATTTGAAGACATATTTGGTCATTTAATTAAGACTTTAATTTAACAAACCTTAAATGTAGTTTAATAAAAATTTTCTGTACATGTCCTTGATAAACTTTCTTATATGATTATTTTATGAATCCGCACAGAGTTTCACGATTCCTCCAGTGTCAGACTTATATCGCTCTTATTCATTCCGGATATCACCTGAACAATGACAACCACCATTGAAGCTATGACATTATGAGAATGTCTATTAGTCTCTCTGTCAGCTACGCTCCAAAAGTAATAGTCCATAGGTTTTCAAAGTGGGCGCTACTGTGCCTCAGAGGGTTCAGGTGGGCGCTGGTGTCTAAGGGGTGGGGGTAGAGAAAAAGGCGGCATCGGGAGGAAGGCAGTGGATTGGGGGACGCTATGAATTTATGATATTATTATAGTATTGTATACAAAATATATAATATTATATTAAATATCAAATGGTTCATAGTATGTATAGATTCGTAAAATATAAAATATTTATTTATAATTAAAAAATAGGGGCTGAGCGCTGAGGGTATTCTGTGACCATTCTGTGACCATTCTGTGACCACAAAATTTGTGAACCTCTGTAATAGTCCATGAGATTTAAATCTGACAAGTTTGGTGTAACATGATCGTAAATATTGTCAACGACCATTCTTAATTTGCGAGGGCTTTGTGAAAATGTGTTGAAGATGACGATGAACGGTTGTATGGTTTGAACTAAGCTTTATTGTCAATTCTTCAACTGATAATGCAGGATTTTCTTCAAGTAATGCCTCAAGGAGCTTATCATCAAACTCAACTGGACGTCCGGCTCGATCTTCATCTTCAAGGCTGAAATCTCCACTTCTGAATTTTGCAAACCATCTTCTGCAAGTTCTTTTATTCAAGCATTCTTTCCCATAAACTGAGTGTATGTTTCGAGTCGCTTCGGCTGTAGAGTTTCCTGTTTTGTACTTATAAAGCATTATATGTCTTAAATGCTCTTTGGATACTTCAATGTTAGAAAAGGTTTTAATCAAAGAAATTTTAATTCTATTATTCTGTAAAAAAATATTTAATTAGTTTAAATGTACACAAATGCATAAAAATAATTTTTAAATTCCATTAGACATTCTAAAATACTATTAAATTTCATTCAATTTTAAGAAAGGTAAAATCGGACAGAACTTATAGGATGACTTGATATATACATACTCACTCACACACAAACACACACAAACATACACATACACGCACATACACAGAGGGAAACACATACATATACATCAGGTTTATAAATATATGCTAACGTGTATATTTAGTAAGGTAATTGGGCCGATTACATTTAATTTGAATCACGATTACATAAAATAATCAACGATAATATTTCAACTGTTAATAGGAGAGGCAGAGTAATTCGAACGTAGTCCATCGAAATATGCAGGAACTTTATTCTATAATTCCCTTCCTGCGCGTGTGCGTTTTTTATTTTTGTTTCAGTGGGCGGGAAGTTCAGTAGAAGGGACAGTGATATAGTTTTTGAGGAAGTGTAACGTTGGACTTACCAGAAAAAATGTTCGTAAACTCGAGATTCATTTATTGGATTAAAACTTCCTATATATGTATTTTTATTTCTAATTAAAGGTGCGGAGTGTAACTCAGTACATAGGAGTGACAGTGTTTTTAAAGAAGAATATTTCACACACACACACACATACATATATATGTGTGTGTGCGTCTGTGTGTGAAAGAACACTAGGGAATTCTTGAAGCAAATCCAGTGTCATATATCTCCATACTGCTGTTGACATCAGATAGTCAAATACTGTAGAAGTACTTTAAACAACATATAACAAGGTTCTACTTGAATGCAAAATTATAACTATATATATAGACAGATATATAAATGAATAAATAGATAAGTAGCTTGCTTACCAACCACATGGTTCCGGATTCAGTCCCACTGCGTGGTACCTTGGGCAAGTGTCTTCTACTATAGCCTCGGGCCGACCAAAGCCAAGTGAGTGGATTTGGTTGACGGAAACTAAAAAAGCCCGCCTTATATATATGTATATACGTGTATGTGTGTGTGTGTGTCTGTGTCTGTGTGTATGTATGTGTGTGTGTGCTTGTGTGTCTATGTTTGTTCCTCCACCATCGCTTGACAACCGATGCTGGTGTGTTTACGTCTCCGTAACTAAGCGGTTCAAAAAAGAGCCCGATATAATAAGTACTAAGCTTGCAAAGAATAAGTCCTGGGGTCAATTTGTTCGACTAAAGGCGGTGCTCCAGCATGGCCGCAGTCATATGACTGAAACAAATAAAAGAAAAGAAACAGATGATTAGATACGTATATATAGTATTATCGTAAATACAATATATGTGTGCGTGCTTGTGTTTGTGTGAGTGTGTATACATATATATTCACATATATGTATATACATATATATATATATATATATATA
>NC_068992.1:10216625-10218574 GCF_001194135.2 Octopus bimaculoides
GAGAGAGAGAGAGAGAGAGAGAGAGAGAGAGAGAGAGAGAGAGAGAGACAGAGAGAGAGAGAGAGAGCACTAGTTCTACAGGTAAGAATACGCTGTTAGAGACACACGCACATATAAACGTACAGATACGCATACGTATTGCAAGTGTGCACCAAAACACTGAAACACCCTTATATATGCGCCACACGCCCCTCACACATATATGCGCCCTTTTCCTCTCCATCTCCATCGCACCCTACACAGAAATGTCTTTTGCATTGTGTCTTTCGAATATTCGTTTGCAAATCTTTTGTATATAAACATATTTTGAAAATTATTTAGTATTGTTTATTCCTTAAATATAGCAACCCATTTTCTTAAAAATATATAGTTACAAAATAAATTACTACGTTGACGCGTTAAATAGAGAAATATTCAAAATTTATTAGGATACTTTGCATGACACAAAGTATATAAATTCACCATGGCAATTATTATATTGTTGACATAAAACATTTAACATTCTAAGCTGTCGATGCCAATTACGGATGCTTTGTTATGAGTACTCTCAGAATTATGGCCTTATCATTACAAATCTGAAATTATCATAATAAAACATTGAGAAATATCTACTAATTTTTACCTGACATATTATTACTCTTTATTTAGATTGTTCCAAACCTTTTGATTTCTAATTGGAATTTCTTTCAACTCATCCTCCCGACAGACTTTATCATTATCATTCTTGTTTTGTTTTTCCTCCTCCTCCTCCTCCTCCTCCTCCTCCTCCTCGCTGTAGTTGTCATCATCAATATCGTCGTCGCTATTGCTGTTGTTTATCCTCAAGTCAGATTTGATTGAACAGATCTTTGACTCAAAGGTATTCTAACCAAGGCCATCTTGTGTTTTGTTTTTAAGATACACAAAAAAGCAACAATAAAAGACGTTTGTGTCCTTGAATTTTCTTATTTAACATTTATTTCCAATTTACAGAAAAGTTAAATGTTTTTATTTATGATAACAACTTAAAAAGAAGAACAATGTTGCGCATTGACAAAATCGTTAGACCAGCGGACGAAATGTCAGGCTGTATTTATTGCGGCTTCTTGCATTCTCACCAAGGTTGGTATTGCTTTTCATCCTTCAGGAGACGGTTTAGACTAGAAACAGACCATCGCCTGTTGATAACGATTTATGGATCCAAGAAAGAAATCCCAGTACATACAGCAAACAGGTTGCAGCGATGGGACACCATACTACTAAACTACAACTACACACACATATACACACACACACACACACAACCCAAAGACGCTTCAGGAGGGGTTTCAATGATATCCACCTACGCGATTTACCTTCACTCGAATTAGAGATAAGATGGAACTGTTCAGAATGTCTACAAGAAACGTTTCAGAAGACCGCAGACATCGATGAACCATACAAAGCGAGGAAGGATGCTAGTAATTTATTGCCAGAGTTCAAGAAAATCTGTGCGGTACATCGATAAATAGGAATTTCAAGACCAAGCAACCATTCATTTTCAAACGCTGCCATTGGAAAAGTTATATTCCACGAACAGTCTATGCTTTCAGTAGGGATGATCTGGAACGAAGGGTATAGTTTTGCGAGTGGCACTTGGCAAGATGCGTAGAAGATACACTCTTTCAAACAATGATTGTTTGGAGTGATTAGGCTACATTTAAATTTAGTAACTCAGTAAATCTTCACAGTTGCATCTACTGGAAACCTGAGAAGCCGCGAGTTACAGAAGAACATCATGTTGCTTTACCAGGTTTTTTACACTATGATGGAGCATCTCATCAAAAGGATTAATTGGACAATTCTTTTCTGGCGCTATTCTGAAGACTTTCCTGCAAGATGGGGCCATCTCCACGCTGCCATAATGATGTATTTGTCTAGCTTGATGATATTTTCCAAAACAGGAGGATTTTTGGACAACAGGGTTCAGT
>NC_068992.1:10219467-10220332 GCF_001194135.2 Octopus bimaculoides
TATATATATATATATATATATATATATATATATATTTCTTTTACGTTGATAAAGACAAAATGGAATTCTCAAAGTGTTAAACGACAATACATGACAAATTTTCTTACAATTTTGAAAGGATATCCGGTTTACGTGCTACCTCGTTTAGAAAGAGCCGGTATTTCCCTTGCGGCTATGATTATATGTAAATTTCAGATGCCCCTGGGGTAAATTCATTTATCGTCCTATAAAGATTTGAACGTGAATTTATCATTTTTTAAAAAGATCTCTGTTATACTTCTACTGAGAACTTACTAAACGTCATCAACTATATTTCCGCCTACTCTGAAAGATTTTTTAAAAAGTATTAAAAATGAATCTTAAAACGAAACTAAAAGTAAACATCACGTAATTAGCCTACTAATTAATGAACCTATTTCAACCAAGTTTGTCTCATTGTCAACAATTTTAATATATATATATATTTCTTCCATTTTATTTTTCAATTTCAACGTGTTCCTGAGATAAAGATTTTTTCATGGTTCAGAGCTTCTATGTAAGTTTATATGTAAGTTTTCGTGTTGTAAACAAAGGCTGGGCAATCTGGGCAACGAACATTTCAGACAGTAGACTGTGCGTATTGAAGCGTGCTACAACAGAAGACAATACAAGTTAGGTTCATTAATTTCTTATAGATGGACGTCTGTATACATATTCATACATATATTACATATATACATACATGTATCTATGTATATATATATGTTTATATAAACAAACATGCATATAAATAGGCACATATGCGTAAATATGCATATATATATGTATGTATGAACACACGTACATCTCTCTCTCTCTCTCTCTCTCTCTCTCTCTCTCTCTCTCT
>NC_068992.1:10220546-10223615 GCF_001194135.2 Octopus bimaculoides
TATATATATATATATATATATATATATATATATATATATATATTAAACATAAACAACATAAATTTTATATAACAGTTTCTATGATATACGATTTAAAGTGAAGATGCAGTTTATTTGTGGAATATTCTAAAACTTAAACTTTAAAATATATCATATAAATCTACGTGTGCGTGTTTATGTATGTGCGTATATGCGTGTGTTTCGCGGGTGAGTGTATGTGCGCGCGTGCACGCGTGTGTGCACATTCACCTATACTGATTAAGAATTAAATACAGAAAACGGGCCGAGGGAGCCCCTGCCTGGTCACTCGGCCATTTAGAAATAGCAGACAAACTCTCTAAAATTACAAGTCACCTTTAAAAAAGGAAAGACACCCTGGACATTGTAATCCTATACATACATACTCACATACACACACACACATATACATACATACATACGTACGTAGATATATACATAAGTACATAGAAAAATACATAGACACACACACACACACACACTTTTATTTAATCTCGCCTATGAACAGAGGCCATGCTGGAGTCACACCGTCTGATATTGTTTTCACTGTTTAATTTTTCCTGTCTTGGTTTTTGTTTGCTACTTTGGAATCCTCCGTTTAGCAGGTTAATCCACTTCGCGGGAAGAGCTATTCTAAGAGCGCGTTCTGCCTCATCTTCGAAACGCCTAGTTTACAATAGAGGCAGCTGATGAAGGAAAAGTCCCACAAGTGGGTTGTCTGTTTTCCTATGCGTTCATTCTGTTGTCCGGAAAAAATGGCCACGTTTTGTGACGTCCTGTACCCGGATATGCATCTATATTTACATGTAGATGTAGGTATGTACATATACGTATGTATACATGCATATGTTCATATATCATTTGTATTATATATATATATATATATATATATATGTATATGTAGGCATGCGAAGGAAATTTCTGCACCATTTTTCATATGCCTTTTGGCTCGCTTTGCAGGCAGAAAATTATTTTTATTAACCCCAGTGTCATTATCTGGTAATAAGACGACAGTAAATTTATTTTAAATATGTTGATATAATAATAAATGCTAAATGTACTTTCAAATACTAAGGTATTTGGTAAATATGCCTTAACTGCATCATTTGGTAATATTGTCAAACGTTAGTTTACTTTCTACCTGAATATTAATGCATTTTATTCGTGTTCAAATATTTGTAAGAAATATATTCGGCCACTCAGCATGTAAATATTTTTCTGCCTTTATTTATATTGCATGTGAAGCCTTACTTGTAATATCGCGTAACATCGAAAATGTTGGCTCCTATAAACACACAATATCTCTTTCATACCATATCCAACTGTTTTAAGGGAAAAAAAGTCAAAGATATATTATACCCGGCAAATAATATATACACACCTAGGATACCTTTAGGTCTGGTTGAATAGACAATAACTCAGTCTAAGCAGCAACAAAAGTAATAATTGCTAAGACATTAATTTAGTAATTTTTTAAAAATGATATAAATTTGGCTCGGGAGAACGACAAAGGAACGACGAGAAAACGGGAAGCAGTACACACAATGGACACAACTTACTCAGACCTCATCCATTATCGACCAAGTATCATAATTTCAACATCTGGCTGAAACAGTGTTCAGTTTGGTGGTGTCTTCTTCAGCTCAAGCGGCTGTGGTATAAATGAGCGGACACGATAAACAAACGCGAACGAGAATAAATAAAAAAAAATTAAAAAAAAAAAAATAATGGTGGAAATCGACTCGCTATCGCGAGTGCCATGTTTTGTGTTGATATTACAAACCCAGCGTCCTCTTCGCATAAGCTCACATGATGACAAAGCCATACAACTGTATGGCATGGCCCAGACTTCACTTCTTACATACGAACAGAGCTTCAAAGCTGGATGCAACCATGCAGATGATAGAAGAATTGTGATAACTCCGGCATTTTTCAGTCTTCGTTCCCTCATGAGCAAGAGAGCTACAGAAGTGAAGGTGTTTCATTCACAGACATACCAACCGCATTTGCGAAAAGTCCACCTTCAGTTTGTAGCTCCAAGAAGCCTAAGACATCACTTATGCTGGGAAGAATTTCACAAAAAGTGCCGGTGTATTAAATGTAATAGTTACAAACGAATGTGCAATGCATATAGGGATAATCGTCAACCAAATCTCTTTTTCATTTGCACAAGCGTATTAGTGAAACATCTAAGCAACAATGGATCAATAACGAGTTCACAGTCATTAAAAATATCTACCACATTTAAACATGTGCAATTAATTAATGAGTTAACATGTAATGAATTTATATTCATATTAATTAAAGAACGCTAAATATTTCATTTATCACTTCACTGATACTGTTTGAATCTATTCGACTGCCAGCTAGCAAAAACAGACAAGATGGCTAGAGATTACAAACGCAGCACTGTTCTTCTCCAATGTACATTGACATACACATGAAAGCGCGCATATATGTGCACACGCAAATAAAAAAGGACAATGTGTTACTGAATTTGTATATTAGTAATTAGTTTGGTATAGTTCTAATACTGTTACTTGTTTTCAAATAGCACCATTGTGCTGAGTGCCTTCAAAGCAATTATATCTAACTTTTTCTTTATACTTATTAGAATATTTGTGATATCGAGAAAAAGAGCATTTTTTCCTCATTGGCAAAAACTTTCTAACTATATTAGATAATCCATTCATCTTAAAGGCAAAATGAAATTAATCAATCTTTTCTTACTTTTATTATTCTACAGGACTTGATCCATGTATTCTTCTTTGGAACAACCCTTTTCATATGTATCATTGCGTTGGAATAGAACCTGGTCGGATATTTCCCACCGGCTCATTATTTTACTACTGATTTTCCTCAGTAAGTTTATATCAATTGTAGGTGAATTCTTATTATGTAATATATCTTAATTTAGCTTTCTAAAAGAGCGGTGCCTCAAATGTGATAAATTTTAGCAACTCTAAAATAACTGTCAATTCTTTACTTGGTACTAATAATGAATATAATTGCACTTCCTCATATATATATATATATATATATATATATATA
>NC_068992.1:10223913-10229428 GCF_001194135.2 Octopus bimaculoides
ATATATATATATATATATATATACGTATTTAACAGTCATTTAAAACTTTCACTCATTACTCGTTTTCCCTTTAATCAAAGTGACAAGTCCTGTTGGCCAGACATGACTAGCAGAGCGAATCATTTCGGGATGGCTTTGTGGTTCTGGTTCTAGCACACATACACATACATAAAACACACACACACACAGAGTCACAAATAATACATAACCAACGTACCAATACAAATACACCCATGTGTGTGTGTGTGTGTGTGTGTAGACACTCACATGTTGGTAATAGATGTAAGTTGCAGTTTCTACTGCACTGTTAATATCTCATTTTTGTTCTGTCTTTTTTATTGCCCACACAAAAGTATGTACTATACCTTTATAAGAAACCAAATTAATATTTTTATATTTGAGTAAATATAGAACAGACAAAGAAATCACTCGTTCCATAGTAGGTTGCATAAATTATATAACGCGGACATTTCTTCTGAGTTAATATTCTCCATAAGTCGCTCGAATTAATTTTTCCAACACTCACTAATAGAGCACAGAATACTGATATTGGTTGTCAATAAAACCGACAAGAGAATAGCTGACTTTGATGTTAAATGGAAGTTTCGAAGACGAGTGGGTTTCATTAACGTAAATCTAAGAGAAGCATTTTTCTGCCAAGTTGAAATGGTCTTCACGGTGAAAAGAAGCTCGAAAACGACTTTAATATCATTAAGATTGCCGTTTGTAGAGAAAAAGAAAAATAAGATTAAAAGCTACATCAGATGTAAATAGAAAAGAATGATAAGAAGATGAACTGATCATTGTTTTTAAATAGATTGCATAACTGAGTGAATATTGAAGTTTAGATTTGAAATTGACAAACGAGGAGATACAAACATCTACAATATCATATTCTATAGTTTTGAAGACGAGTTTTTCTTGCTATTTCTGTGACTGTTTGAAGTAAATAGTCAAAAGAACTACCTTTATACTTTGAAACATGAATAGATGATAGCTAGAAATATAGTTGATATCTATATATAAAAAAGTTAGTGTCTATGTAGAAAGATGAATCTTTACTGATAGGAAAATCTCAAAATCACTGTTTCGTACTTCGTACCGCCTTTACGCTCTGGGTTCAAGTTTCATCGTCTAACTTCGCTTTTCATCTTTGTAGAAAATGTGTTCACAAAACTATGTACCGTTTGAATACTGCAGTTCAGTCAATCAACCGTACCACTGTCCTACAAATTTGTACCGAAGTACCTCTGTAAGAAATAAGTCTATCATCATTAACACTATTAAAAAGGGCGGTGGGCAGATCAAATTGTTAGAACATTGGACAAAATATCATGTGCTATTTGTTATGGCTATTAACGTTCTGAGTTTAAATCCTATCGCGATCACCTTTTCTTTTCGCTTCTCCGCGGTCAATAGACCAAATTAAATGTCAAGTACTTGGGTCGATTTAATCGATTAAACTATCACCCCAAAATTTCTGGTACTGTGCTTATGTTATAAATAATTATTGAAACTTGTAGTTTTCTTTAATCACAAACTTTTAAATTCACAGTTGCCCGCACCACCAACGACAGCTTGATAAATTTGTTGAATAGACTTAAAGAAGACAAAGATAACATTCTGCTTGACTAATAAGGAGATAGGGTTCGAGACACCTAGATGATGAACAGATTATAAAGCTATATAGACATTTGATGACCAGCTATCAAAGCTACGTGGAATGCTTTACATATTATCCATCGCAAAAGATGCTCAAGGGTATTTTCAGGAACGCCAGGCTGAAATATCTGGAACAAATGATGCTAGGGGTCATGAGGTGTCTTACTCTTCCCGGGGGAGAATTCCTCACTCACGTTGGAGCGAGTTACTCTTATTTGATTATATATATTTTAGACAGATAGACTGATAAATAGGTATACAGATTAGAAAAGAATACTCCACATGTCTCGTAGAGTTTATCTAATTTGTAGCACTTCATAAATATAGAAAGTTTTGTTTTTAATGTACTTAATGTTAAAACAAATTATTTTCGCCTAGACAATATCGTACGATTTAACATAGGTGTCGCAGTCCTGGAATGGCAACAATGTCCTCTAGAAACTCTGAACATCAAACGAGAATTGGTTGTTCTGTTTCGGAGGATCTTTCGATCCGGAAAATATGGATAATATCCCAAAATTCTCGGCCTGATAGTTCTACCAAGATACATTACTAGTCTGAGACAAACCTAAGACACGGAATTACCGTCAGCAGAACCTGTTCATGATGGGTGCGATGCTACGGAAATCGAGTTGCATGCATTCGGTACTTCACCATTGCTGATTCGCAGAGTTTTGTTGAAGAACTGATGTCACGTTTAGGGTGATTATGGTTGTTGACCGATTTCATCGTAAAGAGTGTCCGGTTACCTTCCTATAAATGAAAGAAACAGAAGACAGTTTTCCTGTTAGGTGTCTAAGCTAAAGTAGGCTGTGTTGTGGTGAACACGATTAACAGGATCAAAGACACACATCTTCCCCTTCAGCCGAGATTATATCAACCTTTTATCACGTTTTCTCTGGAGAGATAGGTCAGGATGGAGAGGAAGGCCCTACTTGCTCCCATCCAGTAAATCTGTTGAAAAATGGTGAGAGTGGTGAACATAATCTGAGTAAATGGAGTTACGTTCAGCATGCGTCTGTAGAGCGGGGTTTAGCAGCGGGGCGTAAGTAATTCTTGATTAGAGTAATACAGGATCTGTGAGGGTCCTCTGATTGGTCCTTGGTAACGGATCTACCCCTAGAACTTTGAGAAATTTTATAGCCAATGCACGCTTTCGTTTTATTATTTTCCTCTCCCCAATCGATATCTATGTAAAAAAAACTCCCACACTTTTTGCAACCTGACTGTGTAATGTTTGTCGCCTGCATCAGTTGCCTCTGTGAAAAATAAATGAAATCATTTTCTGTTTCGTTAGAAATTATTATTATTATTATTATTATTATTATTATTATTAGTAGTAGTAGTAGTAGTAGTAGTAGTAATAGTAGTTGTTGTTGTTGTTGTAGCAGCGATAGTATTGCTGTTACTACCAATATCCACTTCTAAGACTGTGATAGCAAACACAACGAAATTAGATTCTTTATCATTATGATCTCTTAATCATCATCATCATCATCATCATCATCATCATCATCATCATCATCATCATCTCCCTCCCCCCCAACCGCGACCGTCGCTGCCGTTGCCGTTGCCACCACCGCCACCACCATCGTCATCGTCATCGTCGTCGTCGTCGTCGTCATCGTCGTCATCATCATCATCGTCATCATCATCATCATCATCATCATCAACATTGCATTATATCACTTCGGAGATAATTTAGCCAACTGTGAACAAATATGTTTCGTGTTAGTTCCGACAAATTCAACAAAGGTATATTATGCGTTTGTGTTTACGAATATATACATACATATATATATATGTGTGTGTGTGTGTGTGTGTGTACGTGTGCATATGTGTATGTATATACACATACACACACACACATACACACACACACATACACAAACACACACATAAACACACATGCACATATAATTCAATACACCATTCTCTCTACATATATGTATTTACAAGTGCATGTGTGTATGCACGTATGTGTAATTTTAGGTGTGTGAATGTATATGAATATATGTGAATGCGCGCGCGAGTGTGTATCTGTTTATGTGTGTGCGCGTACGTGTGTATAAACAGCGTAGAATTAATGATCACCAGGAACATAGAACACAGTTCATATTTAAAATAGTACATATTTTTCACTTACATTTTTCTTCTTTACATTATTCTTTCAGAACTACTTCCGGTTATATATTCCGCTTAAACTAACGTTAATAATGCTGGATCAGTTTACATTAATCATATATCGGTTAGTTAATATCTTCAACACACTGGCAGCTGCCCATTCTTCCCCTGCCTACTATTTACTGCCCTACTTTACACACGAGCATTCGTTTCCCATCCCCATATCAATAATAATTGTCTCTCAAATTTCTGACATATTGAACAATTCAATAGATTATAGATTATGGGTAACACAATAATAATAATAATAATAATAGTAATAATAATAATAATAATAAAGAAATCTATAAATAATATGAAGATAACAAAATGAAAGAATTTCATCACACATACAGGAAGTAGTTATTGAAAGAGATGAGGTTCTCTTATTAAGAATGTCAAAAATGAAAGAACCGTTTAGATAGTTCGTGGGAGCAAATGTTTTGTTGCGTTGGAATAAATATAATTGACAATCTATTTTCTTTTGTTTCTCTTTTTCCCTCTTTCGTTTTAGAATTCTCAATTTTCTATTTTAATTTTATTTTTTAAAACATTATTTTGATTTTATTCTTAATCTATGTCAAGAAACTCTTTCGTTTTTTTGAGTAGATTTATTTCACCATCTGGAGTAGGATGTACTACTCGCTATACATAAAGAACGTTGAGGTCAAGCGAACTGCTGCCGTTATATGGAACTCCGTAACCTGAGTTAGAGCCTAGATCAAATAGTAGGACAGTGGATTCATATTAATCTTGCTTTTTTTGTGTGCGTGTTTTTGTATAATGACGAACTTTCTGTAATTATCAGGTGCTATCTATTGCCGAAAACCAACCAAACAACGAATAGTTGTAATGTAGAGCAGAGATGTTCTGTTCAAAGAAGAACATTGTATAATTATTGGAAATTGTTTCTTTAGCGTTGCGATAATTAAATCTTTCAAATCTTTTTGTACGTCTTGCAATGGGACCGGGAAATCCCTTGCAAGATCAGCCACAGTACAAATACACTCATTTGTCCCGGTTCAGTCAACTTTGCTATGGCATCTAGGCCCTGAACTGAACGCTTGCAGGATCTGAAGGCTTCTGCGTGCAATAGTCCTCCACACGTTAAACTCTTCATGCGTAAGCGTCCATTGCAAGTTATCCGTCTTACATCTCAATCCTTTCTTACTAAAATCGTTTGAGCTAACGGGCAAACTTCTGTATGATTGCTTTACATGATACAACAAGCAAAGTCTTCTCCGAATTACACTCTGTCATATTCGAAAAATGATAGGAAACATCGGATAATGTAGTCCTGGATACTCTGTGTTTAAAATTAGGATGCAATTTTCGTACTTTTCACAATAAGCTAGTTAAGTTCAGGAATAAGCTGAGGATATACTACTACTACTACTACTACTACTACTACTACTACTACTACTACAACAACAACTATTACTACTACAACAACAACAACAAATAATAATAATAATAATAATAATAATAATAATAATAATAATAAAAGCAACCATACTCTGGGATATGCCAATACACACAGATAGAGAAATTAAGGCAAATAGACCAGATATAGTTGTCAAAGATCATGAAGGAAAAAAATGCCTTCTAATTGATGTTTCAATACCAGCAGATGACAACGTTTCTCTAAAAGAAATGGAAAAACTTTCAAAATACAAAGACCTGGAAATAG
>NC_068992.1:10231078-10235630 GCF_001194135.2 Octopus bimaculoides
TACTACTACTACTACTACTACTACTACTACTACTACTACTACTACTACTACTACTACTATTGCTGCTGCTGCTGTTACTACTACTACTACTACTACTACTACTACTACTACTACTACTACTACTACTACTACTACTACTACCCAATAAATCCAATAGAAACTTTTACTGATCTTTCTCCATTGCACATTCTGATTGATGTTCGTACCATTTTCTCCCTAATTGAAATTCTCTTTCCCGTAATAACTTCCAGTGTAGTGAAGCAGTGAGCTGGCACAGTTGTTAACCTTCACTCCACGGACAAAATGGTTAGCGGCATTTCGTCCGTCTTTACGTTTTGGATTAAAATTCCGTCAAGGTCAACTTTGCCTTCCATCTCCTCGAAGTCGATGAAACAAGTACCAGAAAAACACTGGGGCCGACGCGACGCAATCGACTTGCGCTCTCCTTCGAAATTTCAGTAGAAAGAATTATAGTGAGTGGGTGTATAGTCCTTGGAAGCCTGTAACTTTAATGTACTCTTCCATTGTATGTGACAGGGTTAGTCAATTCAGTCTGCTAAACTTCTTTCATTAAGTTTGTGTCCACCCAAATCTATGGCTGAAGACACATTTCAAGGGATCTTCGGTGGGATCAAATCCAGAACTTCATAATTGCGAAGCAGACTTCATAACTATTGGATCAAGACAAAACATTGGCAATGCGTACGCACGTTCACTCATGCACACACACATACACACACGCACATACACACACATTATTTGAAGGAGTAATCAACGACCGTATTTTATGATGTACGCACCCAAAGAAAGACTCGAAAATGTAGAAAAAAACTTATCCGAGGAAAATAGAAATGATAATTACGAAGAACTCCAATAAGAAAATAAGTTAAACGTCACCAAATAGAAGAGAATCAATTTTTGTTGAGGAAAATGAAGAGATTTTTTTCATGTTATTTCACATCAGGTGTTTGTGTGCATGCACAATCACGCACACATGCATGCACTCATACACACATGCACACACACATACACACACACACACGCATATACAGAGAGAGAGAGAGAGAGAGAGAGAGAGAAAGAGAGAGAGCGTGGTACATATATACATACACACGTGCACACACGTATTTGCGTACGTCTTCCCGTACTACACACGGTCTAATGCTTTGCAAATGTCAAGGAAAACAGTATTGTTTTCTCAAAGTCTCCCGAGGACCAGAGCCCTAAGGTACGTAGGATAGGTGACTGCCTCTTCCGTAGATCTGATTTCACAAAAGCTGAACTGATGCCTGTTAAAGGCTCAAGGTGTTGGGAAAGGTCGTTTAGACTTTGAGATTACATCATCTTTGAGGTATTAAAAGTGAATGAAATAAAAAGAATATGCGGCAGGAATCAGTGGGTTGGATTATTCGTTTTAAGTAATGAGACATACTGTAGGATGTTGACAATGACAAAGATATATTTATTTATGTAAAGAGAGAAAGATTGAAGAATTTGGTGAGTATATGGGCAAAGTCTGAGGAGCATTGTCGGAGAATAATGGAACTAACATGATCAGGGTCGATAACTTTGCTGTTCTAAAACAACCGGGGATGCTTTCACTATTGGCATGTAAGTATACATGCAGGAGAGACAAATGGAGTGGGAATGGATAATTTTAGAGAAGGATTACTGAGTGTGTACAACATAGAATTCACTGCAAAAATGAACAACAAATGTAGAGCTTTATTTGTGGAAATACTATCTTATTTTCCGGTGTATAAGCCCCTAATTTTTACCTGGGAAATTTAGTGTGCGGCTTGTAGAAAGGTGTGCATAATGTGTGTATTTTTTTATAAGTTTCAGGAGGAAAATAATTTGTGTATGGAGATCGAATGATTCCACTGATTATTTCAGAGGAAAGGTCGGTCGGTGAACAATGTGAAAGACTACTGCTACAGAACATTGGTACTCGGGAAGAAACGAAGCATATTTGTTTTGTTTTACCTTTCTGTTTTGATAATGTCATTTTTAATCTAATAAAGATTTTAATATTGACGAAATGTGTTTGTCGTTGATTATGGATAATAGAAAATCATAATAATAATAATACATCTCATAGTTGTAAAAAAAGGACCAAAGAATTATAAAGTAATCACAATGTTCTTTGAAAGCACAAGAAACATAGTTTATTCACATTTATTCGTTGTCTGAATCGCTGCTGCAACCCTCAAAATCTTCATCTTCTGTGTGTAAGTGGAACAGTTCTGCCAGCTCTGGTGTATGGCGGGAGTCTGGCACACCGTTGTTCTGGCTCTCAGTGACAACTGCTTTCTTCGCATGAACCGGAGACACAGGATGGCCCACCTTGGAAGTCGGTCAGCCCAAGGTCTTTGACTAAGGATACTGCTTTCAGTCTTATCTGTACTGTGCTTACACCTCGGCGTGAAGCTCTCTATTTAAGTACCCAACTCTCAACCTGGTCTTCTAGGACTGACCATCTAGCGTTCTTGCCACGATTTGCTCTTTTGGTCTTTTTAGTCAGTTGTAGTGAATCTTTTGTTTGCGCCATGAACGGATTATGGATTCATTTATGCTGTACTGTCTTGCTGTGACTCTGTTACTATTTTCTTTCGCGTAGTTGATACATTCTAACTTGAAGGCAGCTGTGTAACACTTTCTTGAAGGCATTTTGAAACTACATACACGTCAACAACAAAAAAGCTAGCTGCAGACCCGTAGCTCAATAGGTCCTTTAAACACCGGTGCGCTTTATGCGTGAATAAAACCAAAATTTCCCCTCAGATTAGGCCCTGCGGTTTAAATACCGATGCGTTTTTTAGACCGGAAAATACGGTACTTATAAAGGCGTCATAGTTGAAAAACGAAAGAACAGAGGAGTTTTCAAAGTTTGTTGATTGCTTTTCGGTGAGAGACCAAACGGATCGGAACTACAGTTTGAGAAGTGGAGTAGCTGGTAGATTGTGAGATAGACAGAGACAAACTTTGCTGCTCAGATGAAGTCCTTGCTGCAGTAGCGGAGTTGGGACAAAAACCAGTGGATGGTTTTTCTCCAATCGTTGTAAACTGTGATCTTTACCTGAACAGCTAAGATGGGTTGGAAATGTGGGCTTTGGCTCTGTACGGTATATGGAAAGACATGTTTAAAAGAAAGCTTTTCAGTCGGTCGCTGATGTTTCTGATGAGTGGGAGGGCTAGTAATGTTAGGGATAATTCGAACTAAACTGATGAAGCTCTGATCAGTCAAGCCGTTCAGCAGATCAATTCTGATCGTTCTATAATCACGTTTACAATTAATTGTACGTTTGCTGGTTCTGGACACACAAAAGCCATCACTTTATACATGCGTACGTACGTACGTACGTACGTGTGTGTGTGTGTGTGTGTGTGTGTGCGTGCGTGCGTGCGTGCGCAATAGGTGCCTACCCGGTGCACCTATTTACAGTTAGGTAGATAGGGCCATTTGATCAATACCTTCTCCGTAATCACCCTACACATATGTGTGTTAATCTCTCTTTTTTTCTGTATGCGTGTGTGTATACATGCATGCATGTGTGTATGCAAGCATATATATATGTATATGTGTGAGTATGTATGCATGCGTGTGTGTGTATATATATATATATATATATATATATATATATATATACAGATATATATACACATACACACACACACATACGCACTCTCTCTCTCTCTCTCTCTCTCCCGCACACACACACACACACAGAGTGCGGAGAGTACCATTAGTAGAACATTATATTTGATAAGGAATACATGAAGTGTGTGTGGAGGGAGGGGTACATCCCTTTATTCTAGTCACCGCGTGATTCCTTTGCACCTCTTTCTTTCTTCCCTTCTCTCGCTCTATCTAGCTATCTTCTCTTTCTCGCATGGCAGAATTCAATCGGTCTCACAAGAAAGTAAATGTGCTGAGATTTGAAACGCCAACATTTCGATTATTCTCAGAAAAACTACGTGATTGGTCCGCGTGATCTATTGCAGGTGTACACTAATTTTTTACGTAATTGCTACGTCACAGGTACGTCATTGATACGTCACTGCCACTTCAGACTTTCTGTCACAAACATTAGCTGCAAGAATTTCACTGCATTGCGCAGTAGAGGTACTTCCCACAACTGCAAAGTCACTCTGTGCTACTTAACATATGGTTGGGGTAATATTTCAGAATTTTAGACAAACAGTCGAGATAACAGATTATAATAGTCATAGAATATTATAATATATATTTTCTATTCAGTTGTTATTGAAATTTGGAATGATACTGTTGAAAGAATGCAGAAAATGAATGAAGTGAGGCAGAAAGAGATAATACAGACAAACCTCTGTACGATAAAATAAAATTAGAGAGAAATATAAAGCTTTAAGTCGTTCACCGCTGAAAAATGCATTTAATGTTGTTGTTTATTTATTTTCTATTCATTTAACAAATCCACATTTTCCCCTAATGTAATCATTTTTTCCATCCTCCGCACGCTGCGATCTCTCTCTCTCATATATATATATATATATATATATATATATATATATA
>NC_068992.1:10235850-10237420 GCF_001194135.2 Octopus bimaculoides
GGGGGGGGGGGAGAAATACAGACACACAAATACATACATACATACATACATATATATATATATAAATATAGATATATATGTATGTATATTTATATATACGACGAGCTTCTTTCAGTTTCCATCTACCAAATCTACTCGCAAGGCTTTGGTCATCCCGAGAGTATAGTAGAAGTCAGTTGTCCAAAGTGCCATGCAGTGGGACTGAACCCGGAACCATGTGGTTGGGAAGCAAGCTTCTTACCACACAGTTACTCCTGCGCCTATATACATACATACATACATACATACATACATACATACATACATACATACATATATGTATACATACATATATACATACATACATATATGTATACATACATATATATATATATATATATATATATATACAAACATACACACAAGCATACATGCATACACACGCCTATATATATCATAGACATTCATAGATACATACATACATACAAGTACACACGCGCACACTCATATACATGCATATATCATTTAGTTAGATCGAACATCATGAATTAGCGAGGGTCGGCATCATTTAATTCACAAAGATAGAGGAGGTTAGATTGTATATACTTTACTGACTATATACCGATTTTCAATTTGAATATCAACAGATTATTGACTGGAAAAATAACAAAACAATTAACTAATTAATTAATTAATTATTTAATTAGTAAACAAATTATATGTAGGCAGCTATTAGTTGTGTGTCTGTTCTGCGTCTCAGCTATCTAGTGGCAAAATAAGACAAAACAAAATCCGCGGCTAGGAAGAGTGTAAGATGTTCACATTTAGTTATCCAGACTACAATTTTGGGATCTGCAAAGTTAATTTAGACATGGCAAATAATCAAGGACCCGATTAGTGGAAGTTGAACATGTCATTCTCGGTATTAGAAACCTGAGAAATTGTATTAGCGAACTAATAATGCGGGAATTGAAGGGGACAGCCAACAACAATCGATAATGGGTCTCCTTAAAGAGAAGGATTAGAGTAGATACGATATGTTTTGACAAGAGTCTGGCGATAGGAAAGACTAAATTTGGAAGAGCTAGTAAGTAGTTTGGAAGAGACTGTTAGGGGGAAAAAGGCAACGTCCGATGTGCTAGTGTTGATAATGAAGTTCGACTAAACAATGGATATGTAATAAGTTTGTTGAGAGGTTTATGCGAACCCACTTGGAATGTATATCTACGTGTCCAAAATCAAATACGTGGATATGGCCCAAGTTTCACAGTGCACAGGAACCAATCCTAGAGAAATGCAGGAGGAGGTAAGTCCGTAGTCATCCCACAATTCCCGGAACCGCCGGGTGTCGCAAGACTCAGACCCACACAGAGTCACAAAACATCGTCGGGTAAAATGGTTTTAAGCTAAGAATGATGATGATGATGATGACGACGACGACGATGACGACAATGATGAAGAAGAAGAGAAGGATGAGGAAGTAGAAAAGGTGGAAAGGAAGAGAAAGATGAAGAGGAAGAGAAGGAAGAAGAGGAAGGAGCAAGAGGAGCTGGAGGAAGAGGAAGAGGAGCTGGAGGAAGAGGAAGAGGAG
>NC_068992.1:10237430-10243145 GCF_001194135.2 Octopus bimaculoides
AGAGGAGCTGGAGGAAGAGGAAGAGGAGCTGGAGGAAGAGGAAGAGGAGCAAGAGTACTAGTTTGATAACGATGTTGACTATCTGTTGGAAAGAACAGTCAAGGGTGATATCGATCATCGTCTCTTGACAATGACCAGCATTATCATCAGTTTAGCGTGGGGGAGATTGGGACTGGAGGAGAAGAAAACATTGTGAGTATTAGAGCCATAAAACCCATCAACTCAAGTTGATCGACATTTACCTCAGAGCCACCTTCATTGATTTCAGAGACCAAGACCTAGAACAATGCAGGCTCTTGATAAGTTCACTTGCACCAATTGTTGAATTTGAGAAGATAAAGCTCATCTGGAAAGAAATCCTGGATGTGGTCAAGAAAGCAGTGATGCATTTTTTTATAGTATCCGAAAACTTCAATCAACAGGTTTTATCGAAGTTATCCCCCTTGCCTATTGATGTTTGATCTTAAAACACCCCCAGAGAAAGCTTTTGTCTAGAAAATGCTCGGATAATTTCGATTGATTGAAGTTTCATAATTCTTATTCCATTAAAATTTGAGATGGTCACTGTCGGGGCACCTTTATCACAGAGGCCGTCTTAGCCCGTGGATAAATCAAAGCCTTTTATATGTATATTTTTTACAGCAAACTTCAACATATATAGATTAGAATTGGTTTCCCCAGACTTGTGAGCCTCCCTAACTCCGGGTAACTATTCAGTCTGTCTTAAGCCGACAGAGTTTTATTGTAGGCTTCCCCAACATAGCTTAACCTTGGAGATAAACGCAACAACAACGCCTGAACTGTTTAACTTCTCATTCGCCCTCCCTTCTTCCTTTACGAAAAACATTCACCATGTATAGCTAGGAAAGAAAGGAATCCTAACGACAATAACATATTTAGAGAGTAGGTTCGTGACAGTATTATTATAAGCGTATATCAATGTTGGTTAAGAGATGACCAATTTCTGTTCGCTGTAAAAATCACGCCATTTGGATGATTGCCATTATTCAATAACAACGACAAAAATATATTGACCCTCGGTCAATGAAATTTACCTCAATAATTTCCAAAATAAGTAGTGATTTAATAGAAATCTCGATATCTCGATCTTCTTGATAGTATTATGGACTTCTATCCGGATTTATTGCAAGACTATACATACATATACATATACATACATATATATACATATAAATGTATGTATATACATATAAATGAATTTATGTATATATGTATGCATTTATGTATACATATAAATATATACATGTATATATATGTATGCGTGTAATTATACATATGTGTATATATATGTGTGTGTGTATACATACATACATACATACATCCATACATACTTACATACATATATACATTCATACATACACGTCTTACAAATCTAGGAAACAATAAAGCATGCATAAATATATACCTATCTGGATTTATTATATACGCACACAAATAAATAAAAGAAACAAGAAAATGCATAAAAAAATATATTTATATCTAAGAATTTTTCTCCTTTCTGCACTGAATAATTCTCATCCGAACAACATGTAATAAGCTGTTACTAAACTTCATTAGTGCAAAACAGTTTAGCTCTCTCTAGTAAACAATGTCCGCAGGTCACCGTTTGATCTCCTAGAAATAGTAACAAAATCTTCCTCAAATCACGTCTTACTGTTCAGAAAACGAAAAGGAAGCATTAGATAATATCGCCTGAGCTTCCCATTGACAAGACACGATTGAAGAAAGCCCTTGAGCGTTGACTCTTTTCGATAAGAGCCTGAACTGGGGCAAAACAGAAACATTAAGAGAAGTATATAAAGAGATTAATGCTTTAATGCTGATGGAGCAAGGATCTAAGGGTCCTGGCAAGTAGAGACCGTGAAGTAGTTTAAAGTTCTGGCTACTTACCTCCTCCCCCTAGCAGCATTCCATACATCTTTACGTTTTGAGTTCAAATTCGCCGAAGTCCACTATGCTTTTCGTTCTTTCGGGGTCGATAAAATAAGTGCTAGTTGAATACTGAGGTCTATATAATCGACTGTTCCCTTTGTCCCGAAATTTCTGGTCACGTGGTAAGATTTGAAACTAATGTGTTACAGAAAAAAAAAAATGAGGCGGCGAGCGAACAGAATCGTCAGTACGTAACCGGATAAAATGCTTAGCGGCATTTCGTCCGTCTTTATGTTCTGCGTTTAAATTCCGCCGAGGAAGATTTTGCTTATCGAAGTCGATTAATATAAATACCAGTTGGCTAGTTTCAAAATACCTGACACTGAGTCTACTTGACATTGAGGACGGTTAAGGAAGAAGTTAGGATCACAAACTGCACTAAAGCAGAAATACTAATGTTGAACATAGGGTTTCAATTTCTAGCCTGTCATCGTAGACTGGACCGAATAATGAAAGACTATTTGGAAATGTGAACAATTAGGATCACTACTAACATTTGTTTACTTATCATAATTCAATAAAACATTGAAATGTGACTCGTTTTACTGGGAATCTCAGCTGTCGACACTTAAAACATTAAACCCATAACGAGACAAAGAGAAAAGCTTAATGTGACAGCTCGACCAGCAAGAGAGATAGCAGCCAAATCTCTCTCAACTCACACCGATAAAGTCCTTAAAAAGGATCGAGACATAAAAAAGTGGGGTGGGGTGGGGTGGATAATCAAGACTGGAACATCTTTGTAGTGGGTTTGCTTCACCAGGGATGACCCAGGACCGAAAGAGCAACAGCAGCAACAAAACTATTAATTATAATATTGGTAACTTCCATCTCTAATGCAAATTACTCAGGGGCGCTATCTGTATGAAAATCAAAAGTTAAATAAGAACATATTAAGTGTAAAACATCAAAAATCAAATTAGAAATTTTAATGTGGCGAGGAAAAGACATTATTAGCTCAAAAACTGATATTAATTTAAATAATTTCTTCAAGTAGGGGAGACAGCAGTGGAACATATTCCAGCCTTATTTATATCTCCTCAGTAATGTTGAAGCTTCGCCATACTGACTGAAGTAATGATGAGAGAATCACAAAGCAGACGTACAATATCGTACATGAGTTCAAGTGCAAAACTAACATGCGGTAAAAAATATGAACCACTGAAGTTAATTACTCGTAGACGTCCCCTACAAGAAAATATAACCAAGTCAGTAATGACAAATTCGATGCATGCGCCTGTCGCCAGTGTTCTGCGGAGAAAAAGCATCAAATATAATATATGCAGACAAGAAAAACAGCAGCGAGGAGGGCATCCTAAAAACGAATAAAAAAAATAATAAACATTTGTTATCAAGAAGAGGCTATCTGCATAAATTATCTGAAAAGCAGATGCACTTTCTTGCCCAGGATCAGTACAAACAAGAATAAATTATCGGGGACGGTTTGTTAGTGGAATACAGCTAGTGCATTCAAGAACAAGTATTATGAATATCAAAGTATCATTAAATATAAAATGATATTCAGATATACAGAAAAATACGTCACGAATAAATGATTGATATCAACCATAAAGAAAAAAAAAATAATGAAATAAACTGAATACGTTTTCTGCTCTTCGCTCAATCGCCCGAAATGATTGTAGTAATTTATAAGTAATTTCATATGCGTATCTTTATATTTTAGACAAGAAAATAATTATTATATTCTCAAGACAGAAGATAATCAATCTGTTTGTGACGTCACATACAGATATACAGACACCCACCCACGCATAAACCTTTGTGAGGAGTGTAGTTATTAGAGTGATCTCCCTTGACCGACTACTACAAGTTTGTTTATATATTAAGGTTCGCAACATCGAAAGGAAAAAAAAAAAGACAAAAGCATGTTTTATTTCATAGGGCTTGGGTTAGGTGATGCAAAGGATATTACAGTGAAAGGATTAGAAATTGTGAGAGCAGCAGATCGTGTCTATTTAGAGGCATATACATCGATATTGACTGTTGGCAAAGATGAACTGGTATGGAAACACGTGCTTTTTTTTTTTAAACAAATATATCTTAGCATCTTATATATATACATATATATATATACATATACATATATATATATATATATATATATATATATATATATATATATATATATATATATATATATATATATATGCATTCTAGCTCGATCTTTTTTATTCAAGCGTCACATACTTATTTCGCTGATTTCCGTTCTTTTCTCTCTCGATAGTCAATAACATCTGTTAACATATTTTTAAACAGATCGAAATCTAATTTTATTATTATATCATCACATCGCTGCCACCTAACGATTTCTAACTTGAAGTAGGTAGTAGCAGATAAAAAAAAAAATTGTAGTATTTCATTTACTCATTCATTCTGTCAGTGATCTTAAAATCAAGCAGATTTGTAAATATTGTGTGATGCAATATCTTAAATAACGTCTCCGCTTTTTGTTAAAATAATATTATATGTCATCAAATATGACCATTCAAATGTTTATCTGAATCAGTGCATACCGGAATCAACAAATAACCGACTTGTTGACATTTGTCGCGTATAATGTCCTTGGCAAACGTAGAGCACCTGTTTACCTTTATAATTATTACGCAGTTTTAACAACTATATATTTTTTTCGTGTAATTTAACTAATACAATCATCAGAATTCGACAAGACTAGCAGTAATTTTGCTGGTAAGCATCAACCCATCAAATGCAACACAAAAACAGGTATTATGTTTCCTTCATGTGACGAGGTGTCATCTAACTAGCGCTTCTTCATTCTATGTTGAAGGGCCTAGGCCCAACAACACAGCGTATTTCTTTACCCGGTACACGAATATATTTCGATACTGCCTTTACGCAACATTAGCATAAGTTATGAATTTCCCAGTCGTGTTTCCCTTAATTTCGCTTCTGCACTTTAACAGAAAAACTCAAACATTGGTGTTGATGGTGTGCATGCATGCGTGCGTGCGTGTGTGTTTGTATCTATCTATCTATCTATCTATCTATCTATCTATCTATATATATATATATATACACATACATAAATACACTCATACATAACACACACACACACGCATATGCACACACATGATCACGCGCGCACACAAGCGTAACTAGATTAAAGGTAATAATATGGGGGAAGCCATAGACAAAAGTAAACTATTTCGTTTAAGAAGGAATGCTGTGCGACATTATCAAAACAATCGAAAAATATACAGAAGGTGTATTTTACTAGCATGATCCAATCAAAGATTGTGGGGGAGAAAAATGAAAAGATAAGTAAATGTTGTTTTAGCAGCGCCGGTCACACAGGCACATTCTCACATACACACACTCGTGCTTGTGTTCGTTTGGGTGTACACAGTCTATATAGTCGAGTTTATTCATTCGTTCGCTTGCGATTTTCTCACTTTCATACATTCATTCAAGCGACGAAGAGATGCCTCGTCTAATCCAACGCATAAAAACGATAAACTCGGAGTAGTAGTGAAAGAAATCATTTGATCTGAACAAATAAAAGATACAATTTTAAAAATTCCTCATCGATAATATAGAATATTGACTAAAATTTTAAATAATTAAATCCTCTCTCTCCCTTTCCAAAGACACATCTGTGTATGTGTGTGTGTGTATACACACATATATATGATATAAAATATATACATATTATATTCAATATATATGTATATATATGTGTGTGTGTATATATATCTATATATACATATGTATATATATATA
>NC_068992.1:10243269-10245786 GCF_001194135.2 Octopus bimaculoides
GTATATATATGATATATATATATATATATTATTCAATATATATCTGTATCTGTCTGTCTGTCTGTCTGTCTGTCTATCTATCTATCTATTTATCTAACTCTCTCTCTCTCTCTCTCTCTCTCTCTCCCTCTGTATATGTGTGTGTTTTTGTGTATATATATATTAATCTTTCAGATCACCAATTATTCCCTCTTTTCATGCTTTTCATACTGCGATAGATATTTCAGTGAATTGGCAAATAAATACAATTGCATAACAAAATATTGATTTTTCAATTGTTAGTTGTCAATATAAAATGGTATATAATACAACAGTTGTATAAAAAATGCTATATAGTTTAGAAACGTAAAATGCAGTAATTTAAAAATGTAAATGTGGTCTATAATTCCAGAGAAAAAACGTGCCATATAATTTAGAAAGGTAAGATTGGGATATATAATTTAGAAATATGAAAATGGTATATAATTTAAAAGTATATACGCCAATCAATAAGATAATAATTTCTTGCCACGTTCAAAATATGTGATAATCTATTGACTCTATTTAATATATGTCTCATATTTATTCTACCCACGGACAGAATTTAGCTTCAAGACAGAGGAACAAAACTAAATACTATAAAGCATTTATGTGTTTAGTGTACCATTATTCCAATTGTGCTATGGTACTAAAGACATCACCATCATCGTCATTATTGTTATCATCATCATCATCATCATTTAATGTCCACTTTCCCGTGCTGGCATGGGTCGGATGGAATTTGTTGTGATAGATTTTTTACAGCTGGATGCCTTTCCTGTTGTCAGCCTTCACCTGTTTCCAAGTAAGGTAATATTGTCCATGACCCAAAATGTTTCATGGAACGTTGAGAATAAGAGATATCATTTGCATGGCAGTAACATTTCTTCACAACTATCACATGAAGTCAAGGCATGGTGACAGTAACACACACGCATATACAATTGAAATTTATAGGAAAACAAAAGATGAAGACAGGTGTATGAACAACAAGCAAAGTGTATCAGTTTGACGCTCAGGAAAAATGAAAAAGTTTTTTATATTTCAAGCCTACACTCTTCAGCAGAGAGGAATAAGAGAAAACAAACAAAGAGAGAAACTTTACAGTGTTACCACTGCTTGCAGTAGTAAGCTGAACCACACCATGTTGCTTTTATTTGCCTTGCCTGGAGTCCTCAACTCTTGATGGAGTCATAGGGGTGCTGTCATACCTTGTGGTCTTTTGCACCTTCAAGGCTGACCACATTAGGTCTCTTCCAGAGAGAGAGAGAGAGAGAGAAATTAACTTTAGTACTGGGTAGATATCATATTTATTAGCTTTAAAAAAGATGAATGGCAAAGTTTACCTTGGCAGGATTTGAACTCAGAGAACAAAGAGTCAGAACAAATATTGTAAAGCAGTCTATCCAACGATCTGATGATTCTGCCTTCACTGCCTTAGTATCTGTTTACATCTGGGTGGTGTGGGCTATTCAGAATTAAGTATTTTGACAACAATGGTGTTTTGGCCACTATATGTCAAGGATTGGCAAAGTGGTCAATACTGACTGCTAGGTAACCATTGTTAAACCCATGAAACAACTTTGAGCATTAAGAGCGCTGAATGAACTAAACTAGAAGGAGGGCAGTAATTGAAGGCTGAAACTCAATAATTTTTTGCCAAATATTGATGCAATAATTATGTTCACAAAACACATATTACATATTAAACATTCTGATTATATATCAATATAATTTGACTGAATTTTTAGTGTTCATTAAATATTTTCATTAAATTTCTTGAAATATTTTTTTAATTAAAAAGCAGTAATGGCACAAAACAATGAAAGAATTATTGCTTTTAAATAAAGAATATTATTTTATATACATTCTGATTATATTTTAGAAAAATCCATGATGCAGGTTGGTTGAAAAGTTTCAATGATTCCATGAAGGGTCAATAATATAAGAAGTTTGCTGGCCCCCACTTCGTATATGTATATATACTGCTGAACTCTTGGTTGCTATGACACCTCCGTAATGTCATGTGAGATAATTGCAACTGGGAAGGATACATTGGTACTATAAAGGAAAGGCAGTGTCTACACTTAGGAATCAGAAGCTGGGCTAGAGGTTAAATTTGACATGAACGTGTCAACTTATAGCAATTCATCTTGTTGACATATGAGGCTTGGATTTCTTTGGGGAAAAATATTACGAGCACCAACAGTCATCATGTCCTGTCTGACAAATTAGTAATTCATTCACTTGTAGGTTACTCACGCACACACACATGCACACGTGGGAGTGCTGAAATGTTCCCTGTTTGGGGTAAAAGAAAATACAGGAAAATCAGTTAATTATGATTTTATTCAACATATTCCCTGCCCAGATTCACACACTTATTGCAGCAGTCCTTCAGTTTTTCTAAGCCCTATAAAAGAACTCAGAAAGTTGGAATTCCAGCCAGGCCTTTCCCTTAAAGATAGTAACCTTTCAACACCCCCTCATATATATATA
>NC_068992.1:10245886-10249249 GCF_001194135.2 Octopus bimaculoides
TTTTATAGTTCTTTTATTTTTCAAAAGTCCAGCTTCCTAGGGCTAAAAGGCAGTAGTGTGTTCCCTTCTTGGGATTGTCACATTAAGTTGACAATACACTACAACTTTATCGCTCCACTACTGCTTAAATCTCTCTGAGAGATTTAGAAATATTATATTTCTAATAAGATAAAACAAAGTTCTTTTTTAATCTAAAACATACTCTCTCTTTTACTTGTTTCAATCATTTGACTGTGGCCATGCTGCAGCACCGCCTTTAGTCGAGCAAATCAACCTCAGGACTTATTCTTTGTAAGCCTAGTACTTATTCTGTCGGTCTCTTTTGCCGAACTGCTAAGTTATGGGGATGCAAACACACCAAGATCGGTCATCTAGCAATGCCTGGGGGACAAACACACAGACACACACACAGACACACACATATATGTATATATATACGATGGGCTTCTTTCAGTTACCATTTACCAAATTCCCTTACAAGGCTTTGGTTGGCCTAAGACTATATTGAAAAAACTGCATTATTTATGGGATGACCCTGTATAGTAAAGTAAAGTCAGTTGCTACATCAAAGTGGCTGTTTCTTGTTATTACTAGTTTAACCCCAGGCAGATTCTATGCCAGCTGGTTAACGGTGTGACTCTGCACCCTTTATGTACGATATATTGTTAGCAGCAGGAGCGAACCTTCTACCACCTTCTAGCAGGTAGCAGGATTGTGAGACTGACTCAGCTTGAAACTTTTTAGTATAGTTACTACTCTATCTCTTCTTGAGATTTTACAACTAGCTATTTTGCTTGTTACAATATATATATGTGTGTGTGTGTTTATATATATATATATATATGTATGTACGTATATACATATATAGTCCAACCCATGTCAACATGGAAAACAAACATTAAAGGATTTATGTATATATGACAGGCTTCTGTACAGTTTCATCAACCAATTTTCACGAAGTATTGATTGACTCAAGAATGTGCTAAAAGATACTCCTGAGGTACATCATAGTGGGATTGAACCTGATTACACATGGTTATGAAGCTGACTTCTTAACCACACAACCATGCTTGCACCAGTAATTCTTATAACTAAGAATTGAAACAGACCCATATAGAAGCAGATGGAAGCTTGCATTTTATGCCAAGCAGGAACTTACTGAATTACACCCAACTGCGTAAATAGAGTTAACCAATGAATTATGCCCTTTTTAGTCTTTGTTTTTTTTTTGTGTTTTTGCTAACAAGCAAGACCCCTGAGGGTGAGTCAACTGATAATGTTTGGGGAAAGATTAACAAGTGTACGTGTGTAGGTGGACATTGTATGAGTATTAACTGATAATAAGTACGCTTGCACTTCACTTGAAATATTGCATATTTGTGGTGTAATAAGTCATGAGATAATGTTGTCTCTTGAGAAAGGTAATCCAGTGCAGCATTGTATGATGCAGTTAGCTCCTTTTGTTTTCAGTGTTTGTTTTTCTTCTCACGATCCATCAACAAACATTGCAAAAAGGAGTGTTTTTATGAATTGATGAGGGCCATTAGGCAACCCTGGGAACCTTCCAAATGATCTAAAACACGATGCAGCAGCAACAGTAGGGGTTAGGGTGGTTGTAGTAGTAATATTGGTTGGGCTGAGTCCCATAATTCTCTTAATCACAGAAGAATTTGTTGTAGTGTAGGGTAACTGGGAAAAATCCGTCTGGTGGAGCGCACTCATCCCTAAGCTGTTCTAACCTCAAAAGGATAAGGCAACAAGGGAACCTCCTTTGAGTCACTCAACTTGTTAGAAATAGCAGTGAAATAACCCTCACATCTCACCTAACTATTTAAAAAGAAATGTTAGGATTCATTGGATAATATGGTACTACATAGAAAAAGCAAACAGGAAATTGATGGTGATGATATGCGGAAAATAAAGATAAGAGGGTCATAGTTTAAGTACTTTTGATCATAAATCTACTAAATTACATATAAATGATTAGCTTGTGGTAACAATACCACAATCTAATGAAGGCTCATGGGTTAGTGGTTAGGGTTAGGGTTAGTGGTTAGGGGGCTGAATTCACGATCATGAGATTGCAGTTTCAGTTACTGGATCGGATGTTGTATTGTGTTCTGGAGTGAAACACATCATCTCTGCAATCACTTCAACTCCTGATGAATGGCACACCATGAAACTGTTCAGGCAACGTTGATTTGATGGAGGAAGTGAGCTAATGCACAGCACAAACATTTGATTACTACAAACAAATCATTTGAGCCCATTACGGACATGCCCATCAATGATGATTTGTGAGGATGGGGTCCCTAGCCAGATGTTGACGAGATAGATTGAAAGATCGGAGCTGGTGGCGAACTGTCTCTACACAAATAGGTCTGTGGAGAGTCCCTATGGTCTGCCTAGCTGATTCTGTTGCCCTCTGGAATCGGTCTGGCAAGTGCTGTTGGTGCAGGTGGCAGTCTTGACATATCGTTGTAATCCTCAGTCGATCACTGCCTGGACGTTCACCTGTGCTGTTTGTGGCATTGTATCATTCTCTCAGCCACTCAGTTGTCTGAATACTGCAGTGCAAGTCATTAGCAACGACCCATGGATGTTGACCAGCATGGAGACGTCCAATAGCTTGGTCCCTCTGATCTCGTGTCAGTCTTGACATGTTTGCTGCGGTCAAGAAACAAATGACAGGTTGGTAAATTTGGGTGCCTTTTATATTCAATGAGTCAACGTTTTGATCCTGCATCATGCTTTTCATAAAGATGTGTTCGTGAGCATTATCATATTCATGAAAAGGGAGCAAGTTCAAACCCTACATGCAATCCTTGTGTTTCCAAAAGAGAGTGATGTTGTGGGTCAGTGACACCTTGATGTCAAATTACTTAGAAATGTGATAAAATCCATATAATCTTAATATCGTGTGTGAAACAAAAACTCTTTTACAGTGTGATGTTTCTTTTGTAATTCAGTATGTGTGTGTGTGTGTGTAAGTTTGTGGCTTCTGACCTTGACATTGCTTGGTACCTGTAATCAAGCATCGCCATCATGCAAGTGGTGTCATGTTTGAAGTCTTCTTTAAAAACGTGTCTACTCATGGGGAAATATTACTTTTTCTTGTAAACAAGTGAGGGTTTGTGACAGGAAAGGTATTTAACCATGAAAAATATCTATCTCAACAAATTCCATCTGACTCCTGCAAACATAAAAAAAGTGTACATGAAAATGATGATGATGATGATGATGATTTCAAAAGTGTAAACATCTCTCAAGCAACAACTTCACAATTCTTAACCATATTTATGTTCATATTCCCTTTCATTACCATATTTATGTTATATATATATATATATATATATATATATA
>NC_068992.1:10249259-10257200 GCF_001194135.2 Octopus bimaculoides
ATCAAATGTCTGTTGTCCATGCTGGCATGGGTTGGACAGTTTGACCAGGGTTACAAAGCTGGAAGGCTGCAGCAGACTCCAGTCTGATTTGGCATGGTTTTCAATGGCTGGATGCCCTTCCTAATGCCAACCACTCTGAGTGTAATGGGTGCTTTTACATGCCATCGGCATGGGTGTCATTAGCGTTACACTGATATCTCCAATGACTGTGATTTTGCTCAGCTTGATGGGTCTTCTTCTCAAGCACGACATAATGCCAAAGGTCTTGGTCATTGCCTCTGTGAGGGCCCAGCACTCAAAAGGAACTCGGCCAATTTGCCTCCGGGAGGCTCGACATTTGACAGACATTTTCAGCATCTCTTGTACCTGTGCATACAAATGCTAGTTTCCCTGTTAACTTTCCTCTGATATTGCTGCACCTGATGTGTCCAAAGCTTACACTGGGCATGTCTTAATGGAGTTTCTACCTACACCTTTACTACAGCTCAAGAAGGGCCATATTGTTTATTCTAGTTCATCAAACTTGGTTCAAATCGAGTGTGCAGAAATTACCCAAAATAATTTACTGACAAAAATTTTTTCTAATTTTGGCACAAGGCCAGCAATATTAAAGAGCAGCACATGTCTTGATACTCTATTTATTGACTCTGAAAAGTTGAAAGGCAAAGTTGACCTATGTGGGATTTGAACTCAGAACACAAGGCACCAAAATAAAAGCTACCAAGCAGTTTATCTGATGTGCTAATGATTCTGCCAGTCCACCACCTTCATTAACTAACCATAATTATATGTAACAAATATTATTTCTTATGAATTTCTAATCTCAGATTTAATACTGAGAGTGACAAGGAAATCTCTGTTCAATTTTGGCAAAATAAATACCACAAGGTACTTTATATGAAAGCTCCTGTGTATTGATTTTTCTCTCTGCCATGCAACATACTCTTGTACTTCTTTGATGTTTTAAAATCTTGCTGTTGGAAATACAGATAATCAGGCATTGACTTAACTGGAAATCTATACCAGACAATAGAAATAGATATACACTCTGAGAATAATCTACCTGTTTGTGTGTGTGTGTGTGTGTATATATATATACATACATAATATATATATATATATAGGTAAACCATAATCAGTTGGAATTTTTTCTCCAGTACTCTTCTATATTTCTGACATCCTGATCTGCTCTGCTGTTGCTATCATAAATCTACAAGTGCTGTTTTATTGTTTCCAGGAGAAATTCTATGGTCGAGAAGTTATGCTTGCTGACCGAGAATCAGTGGAAGAATATTCTGGTAAGTTTGTATTGAGTTTGACAATATTTGCTATTGTTTATAGCTCTAGACTTGGTCACCCATGACCCTGTTGACCTATGATCATTGGAGTCATGACCATTCCATTTTATTTGGCTGCGAAGTTGCAGGCTGTGCTCAGGCTGAGAGGCCCAGAAATTTGCTTCCCATCTACATAGTTTCAGGTTCAGTCCCACCATGTGGCAGCATGGGCCAATGTCCTCTACCTTAGCCTTTGACTGACCAAAGCTTTGTGAGTGGATTTGGTTGACAGAAACTGAGATTGAAATAAGTCCATCATCTGTGTGTGTGTGTGTGTGTGGCACAGGTGTGGATGTGTAGTAAGAAGCTTGCTTCCCAACCGCATGGTTCTGGATTCAATCCCACTGTGTGGTACCTTGGGCAAGTGTCTTCTACTATAATCTTGGGTCGACCAAAGCTTCGTGAGTGGATTTGGTAGATCGAAACTGAAAGAAGCCTGTCATATGTGTGTGTGTGTGTGTGATCTATTCTATTAAAATTTAAATCTTACATTAAAATTTCATGTTAATTTATGTTCCAAATTTCAGCTTAATAACGACAATTATTTTTTTTATAAATTCTTCATTACTTTAAAAGTTAATTGAAATGAAGGTAGTGTTTTTCAATGGAAATATGATAAAACAAATGTTAATACGAAATGCTGTTAATTGACATAAAGTAATAATAATCACTTTATGTAACAATAATAATCACTTTGATGTCTTAAACATTGACTGTTTATTGTGAAAGGGTCACCAGACCCTGTACATAGCAGAAAGGAGTTTATTTTCAAAGGGGTTTACTGCAAATTCATTGAAATTGTGATATAGGTTGTTGTTATTGTTAAGCTGCAGCTGAGCTCTGATTTACTGAACAAACCTATAATCAAAGAGCCTCCACTCATGACCATCCCATCCCATCCCATTTTAGACACATTGTATCCATGACTACATTAAACATTGTGTCCTGTTCCTTTGAAGGGGATTTGGTTGCTAATTCTAGCAGGTGCATAATGACTCCTCATTGGCATGTAGCTCAGGTATAGTGCACCTGAATAAACTTGAAGCGCACTTTAAGTTGTAATAGACTAGTTGTCTATCTCATGTTCTTATTGACTTCCTTTTTAGGACATGTAAATACTCACAGCATGACTAACTGCATTTGCAGACATTGATAGGTACAGGTGTGGCTGTGTGGTAAGAAGCATGCTTCCCAACAATATGGTTCTGGGTTCAGTCTCACCTTGGGAAAGTGTCGTCTACTGTAGTCTAAGGCTGACCAAATTCTTGTGAGTGGATTTAGTGGATGGAAATTGAAAGAAGCTTGTTGTATATATATATATATATATATATATATATATATATATATATATATATATATATACATGTGTGTGTGTTTGGCCCCCACCACTGCTTGACAACCAGTGTCGGTGTATTTATGTCCCTGTGGCTTAGCAGTTTGGCAAAAACACTTTATAGAGTGTGATTTTTTTGACTAAAATTCTTCAAGGTGGTGCCCCAACATGGCCACAGTCTAATGACTGAAACTAGTAAGACATAAAAGAAAGATACAGTTAATAATATTCCATCACATATTGTAGAATGTCAAGTATAATTACACAAAATAATAATAATTTTTTTCAGATATTCTATTCCAAAATGCCTATACAGAAGACATTGCATTCCTTGTTGTTGGAGATCCTTTTGGGTGAGTAAAGTTAACAGATTATAATATATATGTGTGTGTGTGTGTGAATTTGTGTGTGTGTGTGTGTATATATATGTGTATATGTGTGTATGTGTGTATATGTATATATGAATGTGGTCTGATCAATAAGTATCCACACTGTTGCCTTAGTAATGAAACTAGAGCACGCCAAGTAAATTTGTTTGATCTTGAACTCTGCTGTTTACAGCAGTGCTTGGAAGGAACGTGTGTAGTGTGTGATTGTCGCATTGACCATGACAAAGAAAGTTGAGCAGGGAATCTGCATCAAATTTTGCCAAAAGCTAGGTGATACCTACTCAGAGGCCTAAGCAAAGTTTTCAAAAAGTGTTCATCATTCTTAACATAATCAAGGAGATCTTGTGTGACTGAAACCTGAATGTCTTTTTGGTCAGCTGAAAGCAGTTTTGGCACAAACTTGGCAGACATGTATCTCATACACACAAATCTTCAGTAATAACGGACTGAACTGAACCATAACTAATCTGCACATCCTCTGATAACTCACGGATAGTGATTCAATGATTTCCCCTCACAGCTGCACACGCATCTGTGATGTTTTTCTCAGTTCTGCCGGTTGCAGGTCTCCCAGAACATTCATCAAAATTGATATTTTTCAGCCATCTTGGAAGCGTCTGAACTACCCGGACACTTGTGTGTAACTCATACACCCCTCTCCATACACTTTCTGTAACTTTGCTTAGGCCTCTGAGCAGGTATCGCCATGACAACTTTCTCTGTCATGGTCAGTGCAATGATCGCACACTACACACCTTCCTTCCAAGCATTGTTAACTTTACTTACTTGTACCTTGTGATATCATCTCTCTGTGTCTCTATATTTAGAGAGAGAAGATATCACATTATGCATATTATTGTTCCTTTGTGGTGTTGGTGGTGATGATTATGATGATGGTGATGATATTATTTCTGTCTCAGTGCAACGACCCATGCTGATCTGATGTTAAGGGCCAGAGAAGAAGGGATTCCAACTCGTGTTATCCACAATGCCTCTATAATGAATGCTGTCGGTTGTTGTGGTCTGCAGGTAAGTCACCTCAGACACTCTTCTCTATTGTTCAAGTTTTGTAAATCGTTGTTATTGTAGTAAAATTGATGTAAACATACAGACACACACACAAACGCACACACATGTCTGTTTGTATTTGTCAATTTAACTATAAAATTTTCCAAGTTTGATCTGTTTGTGCAGCATCTTGAGCAAGTGGTAGCTTTTACTGTTGTTTCATGTTGTGAGTGAAATTTGGTCGATAGAAACTGCAGAAAACCATTACACACACAGGCATACACATGTTTGAAAGGGTTAAATGAAAGTACTCACACACTAGAAAAAAAACTCCTTCCCCAAAAAAGGTTAATGACATCCTGTTAAAAGATTTCGTAACATGTTTTTAAAAAATAATTTTTATTTTAAATCACCTTTACTCCTCAAAACTGTATTAAGTCATTCTCATAGACTTTCAAATATATATATATATATATATATATATATATATATATATAATCTTTATTCGTGTATTAACAATATTACAAATGGTCGAGCGAGATCGTTGCCAGTGCTCCTGGACTGGCTCTTGTGCGGGTGGCACATAAAAGACACCATTTCGAGCGTGGCCGTTTTCGTGCGGATGACACGTAGAAGCACCCACTACACTCTCTGAGTGGTTGGCGTTAGGAAGGGCATCCAGCTGTAGAAACTCTGCCAAATTTAGATTGGAGCCTGGTGTTGCCATCCGGTTTCACCAGTCCTCAGTCAAATCGTCCAACCCATGCTAGTATGGAAGGCGGACGTTAAACGATGATGATGATGATGTTTCATGTGGAAAGAATTTTCACAATCTGTGATGAATTGTCCAACCTATTCCAACACCGAAAATGGATGTAAAATGTTGGTGGCAGTGGCAGTGATAATGCTGGAAATGATGAAATATATTCATGCAGAGAAATACAGATTGATTCACTGGCAGGGCTTTATCGTCATCTCCTTCATCCTAAACGTGTTCAACATGACATGCACCAAAGAGAAGATCCTTAACTCTCAACTCAGATAAACAGGCTGTGTGACCATTATGGATGAGTCGATGCTACTGCAACACTATTCTGCGGAGGACTCTGAGAACTAGCACCTGTACTCCTTCTTTGGGTGACTTCTATTGCTTGGAGAAGAGATACAGATTCATCACCAATTTTCTAGCACCTTCTTTAACCTGGATACATTAAAAGGAGGAAATTGAAATTCCTGTATTTCATTGCTCAACCACAGGTGGTGTTCTGTGTACCATGTGTTTATCTGGATTATCTACTGAGAGCAGAATTGATAGTGTCAAATGTAAACAGCAATCCATATTTATTTTACTCTTCAGCTTTGAGATCACTCTGTCAGATGTAATGCTTATTTATTCACATTGTTTTGAATTAATCATGCATTATCTTGTAGCTTTTGAGATTTCATTGATGTGATTGGTTATTTTCAGAATGACGTTGCCAGGTAGGTGTGAGAGGCCAGATCTGGCCAGTTTTAGCACAAAATATAGATGGAATAGTTTGGGCCATACATAGCTGGCTTTAATGCTAAAGGGCTGATTTAAGTTTCTAGCAGTTCATGGTACTTTAGAGACATGGGAGATTTGTAATTAATAGGTTAGAGGTGTATTGACAAATTATTGTTACATGACTGCAGATAGTTTGGCAAATCGGTTATTCAAAGTTTTGGAACCAAGAATATCAGAAAATTTGATGTACCTGTATAAGGATGAAGACTGAAATGGTAGATGAGGCAGAAAGAGTCCAATCTGGTCTGTGACTCAGATGACAGCAAGATGTATGGTCTTTCAAAGACAATCTCTTGACGGAATACAGACTTGTGGTGAGCCTCTGTCAAAGGGATTGAGACCCCACCATGTTTGTAACTGCACTCATAGTAAATCATGGTTAGATGGAGATCCTTGATATTCAACTTGCTGAGAACAGACGGCATCTACCGATTGATCAACCTGTCTAAGGAGAATCTCAGGCCCAATCTGAAGTGGGCCAAACTCCAGCCATATGAACTGGAGACTATGGCTGTGGGTAGATATGATTGGTGCTACTGACGTTCCAGAACAGCCAACAACTTTCAAGCTGAGCAGTGTGTGCTGTGCCTCAAGGCAAATCAAGAGAGACAGGAAAAGGTATCATCTCTTGTCCCCATTAACAGTGTTCCATGTCTTATCTTCATGTCTAACTTTGGTCTCAAAATTCATATTTGTATCTGCCTTGATAGACCAACACATCATCTTCCTTTGTCTATGGAACATTCCCCTCATACATGTACAGACATTATTATTGTATCATTTTTCTATGATATTTGTTCTTGTTGATTCCTTATCTATATAGTTGATTCCTTATCTATATTTGTTCTGAGGTAGAGGTAATTATTTAATCTTTAATATGAGACAGAGGGTGACGGTCCAAATCTAATTGAAGTTAAATATTCTATATTGTATATGTGTAAAGTTATTTTCATTCTGTTCTTTTTTCTAAACATCTTTTGTATATATCATTTTGTTGTATATTTATCACTTTGTTGTGTATATATAATTTGATTGTATGTATTTACCTTTGTTGTGTATATATATCATTTGTTATGTATATATGATTTTATTGTGTATATATATATAAATATTATTTTGTTGTATATATATATATATATATATATATATATATATATATATATATACTCACCAGAGCAGCAGCACACAAACATTTGCATTTATCTTTTATTATTGTCAAAGTTAAATCAAAATTAAGTCCTTTAAAGATGTGCATAAGCTTCAGGTTTACAGAACCAAATGAAATAAAACAGATGCACGAGTAGAGGTACCTTCGTCAACCAAGTTAGGTGCATCCAGCAAACTTTTCCCACTTTCTAAATTTTCTGCTTACTCAAAATGAAACCAGCGTCTGTTGTACATTGGAGTTAGTCTACTCCATGGCCAAGTCATGACTCATTTCTCTGATTAACATCCCGAAGGTTGATTAGCTTTAATAATGATGATGAACAACTTCATATATTTAATTCCTCATTGAGAATGATTTCATCATGTTGATTCTGCTTGAGAACTATTTTAAGGGTACATGTTTTTTTATTTATGCGGCCTTTTTCGAGCCCAGCCAGGCTCATGGGCCCGGTTTCCCGGTTTCTGTGGCGTATGTGTTCCCCCTAGCTGGACAGGACGCCAGTCCATCGCAGCGTTACTCAAGAAACAGGAAGAAAGAGTGAGAGAAAGTTGTGGCAAAAGGGTACAATAGGGGTCGCCAACACCCCCTGCTGGAGCCTCGTGGAGCTTTAGGTGATTTTGCTCAATAAACACTCACAACGCCAGGTCTGGGAATCGAAACCACGATCCTCCGACTGCGAGTCCGTTGCCCTAACCACTGGGCCATTGCGCCTCCACAAGGGTACATGTGTCTGTGGAATATTCAGCCACTTACATGCTAATTCAATGAGCAGGTAGTTCACTTAATTAAATACCTGGAATAGTTATTGTTGAAACCTATGAGGATCCATTTTCATTCATATTAAGTTATTCTAGCTATTGTCCCCCTTCTCATCATTTAATGTCCACTGCCCTGCATGGGTCAAATGGAATTTGCTGAGGGATATTGTCTAGAGTCAGGTGCCCTTCCTGTCACCAATCCCCACCGTTTCCAAGCAAGGTGGTATTTCCTCCTCGTGGCCCAACAAATTTTAAACAAAAGGCTGGGAAGAAGCAACACTGTTTCTATGACATTGCTGCTCATTTGCAACTATCATCATGTAATGTCGAGATAAGGGTGCACATTTACATGTGTGTGTGAGTGTGTATACGTGTGTACACACACACACACACACACACACA
>NC_068992.1:10257416-10258862 GCF_001194135.2 Octopus bimaculoides
AGAGAGAGAGAGAGAGAGAGAGAGAGAGAGAGAGAGAGAGAGAGAGAGAGAGAGATATTCACATTGAACTATCTTGTCATTGAATTCGCTCACATAAGTGGTTTAGTCTTTCACAGATTCATGTACTCTTAAAAAATAATTCTGAAACAGAACTAAAAGAACAAAGTGACTGTTTTGCACTCTTCTAATTTCACTCGCTGGACTTAGGTCAACTTGAGACTATTGTAGTAGGTACTTGCCCAAGATGTCACATGTTTGGATTTGAACTTTTTATATAAAAATATGTTAATAATCTGCATCATTCATTGGGAATTTTGTTTTCTTATTCTTGTGTTTTCATTCTGGTCACAGGATAATGTTGATGTTTTGTGAGTTCTACCCAAATGTTTAAGAGAACACTCAACCCCCCACCACATTGTCATTTCTTTAGCATTAAATGTACTGCTTTTGTTGCATCTCAGGAGTGTCAGTATGTTATTAATAAGTAAATGATTAATTAGTTAAGTGTCAAGAAATAGGCTAATAACACTTCCTGTTATTGGTACAGGAGCTGAAATTTCGGGGAGGGGAACTAGTCAATTACATGGACCCCAGTATGCAACTGGTACTTATGTTATTGTCCCTAAAAGGATGAAAGGCAAAGTTGACCTCTGTAGAATTTGAACTCTGACTGTAAAGAAGGACAAAATGCCACTAAACTTTTGTCTAGCATGCTAACAGATTGGTTAATTATAATGAAAATAAAACAAGAGAAATATAACCAGTACGTGTGTTTATCATTGGTATAATGACCCTCCCAAAATCAGATTCAACACATGACTTCTTATTAAGAATCTTGCAAGCCGAATACAAAAATGAAATATTGAATATTAATTAATTGAAATTTATCCACTCCCCTCCTCAAATATGTTTGTGTTCACCTTGCTATTTGTTCTGCATGTAACAAGCATCCTTGAGGTATATTTTACATCAGGAATTTTTTTTTCATTCTCAGAGTTGTCTGAGAATGGAACTTGTGGTATTTATTCTTCCTCCTCTCTATGCCCTGAGTTTAAACCTCACTGAGGTCAACTTTGCCATTCAGCCTTTGAGACACAAGACAATAAAATACCAATCGCAGGGTTTTGATTTGGCAGAATTGGTAGAACATCAAATACCTTGTGCTATTGATCATATATATATATATATATATATATATATAAGAATAAGGGCAGAGAATCGTCAATTAATAATAGAATTAATAATTAACAATTTTGCCAAGTAGTTCAGTATGAAAAAAACCTTTATCGGTAAAACTATTTATCATTATAAATATACAGGGATTAGCAATTGAGTTGCTTCTCCAACATACTGAAAATTTAGAAATAGCAGTCAAAGAACTACTGATTCCAAACTACAAATTTTTCTCTAAAGTGGATGGCGATATTTATGGCACACATAGAACAA
>NC_068992.1:10259835-10260259 GCF_001194135.2 Octopus bimaculoides
ATATATATATATATATATATATATATATATATATAAATATATATATATATATACACACATACACAATGCATACATACATATACATATGCACATATATATACATGCATAAAGCAAATTCCTATTAGAAATAAATATTTGTGTTAAGCACAAAATGGCAAATAATATCTAAAGAGACATTTTGAGTGTGTGTGGATATATTTGATGCTTAAATCTTTATAGCAATGTCAATATAACTGAAGATGCAGTTGGGCACCATGTATTGAGTTCTCTTTTGTTTCCATTTGTTTACAATCACACACACACACACACACACACACGCACACACACTCACACACAAACACACACACACACACACACACACACACACACACTTGCTGGAAGCTCAAGCTTCAATATATATCGTAACAACTTAATGATATCCTGC
>NC_068992.1:10260604-10267048 GCF_001194135.2 Octopus bimaculoides
ATATATATATATATATATATATATATAATTATTATTATCTGTCACAGTCTGTCTTACATTCTCACATGGATTGAATGGTTCAAACCAAAAGGAGAATGGAGATTTATTAACATCCAAAACTTTTTTATTCAGCACCTATCTGTCTGTTGGTTGTGTTTTTTTGTCTTAACAGCACATGATGGTTGTAAATGAGTATTACTGTTATACAAGCAGTGTTGTTCATTTTATATCTTTCATGAAGGCGTATCTGGCCATGGGGAAATATTATCTTGCTTGAAAACAGGTGAGGTTTGGTGACAAGAAGGGCATCCAGCTGTAGAAAATCTGATTTAAACATGTTCCATCTGAGCCATGCAAGAATGGAAAAGTGGAGGTTGAAACAATGAAAATGATGATAATTGTTAATGTGTATAAGATATATTATGATTTTTATATTTGATAATATGTGTACATTACCAAAATTGATGGATGGAAGCATCAAGTTAAGTCTGGCTTCAGGAGGCTCGTGGAACATCCATAAGGGTTTTCTGGCTTATGAGCAAGATGGTTTGTGTTTTTCTGGAACTCAATAATATCTCACATGAGTAATTGAACTTAGTACCTGTTTGCAGCTATGTGGTCTGAGCCAAACAGGATTACTGACACAGCACTATCATCTTGCCTATGACAGGATAAAAACTGTTGACTTCTGGGATGGATTTCCACTGTCTTGTTCATTTGGCCGTTGTCACTCTCAACTATTAAGATATTATGGAGCTATTTAAATTTTTCATAGTCAGCAAAGAAATAATTTGAATTTAATGATTAATTTTCAGTTGAAATAATTATTGGATTTGTAAGTTTGATTTGTCACTTTTTCTCACATGTGATGAATTTTGAACTGGTTTGGCCATCAGAATCATTATTGAATACATATTGACACTATCATTGTTATGATTTTTAAGTTAGTGACTCATAGTAGGGTCATCTTGCTAATGAAAATACATGTACTGATGGCAGTTCTTTGTTTTATGCTATTTAAACAGTAAAATATAAAGAGGACCATAACCAGTGTGTGTATTTTCATTGATCTGGAACAAAAGGACAAACAATAAAGAAGTATGTCTGTAACCACCAGTGTATGAATATTCTTGGCAAGATGACCCTCCCACTAGTCTATAAACTAAAAGCTATAATGATGATTGATTTGCAGCTTTCTCATTCCCAGTTTATTATGAAGTTTACTCCCAAGATAAATTTATTTCTAAATATTCTATTGTTTGATTGTATTTCAATTTTTGAATTCAAAATTTTTCCACGTGTGATGAATTTGTGAACTGGTTTGGCCATTGGAATTGTTATCGAATATTTAAATATTGTCCTGTGTGTTTTGTTTCAGCTCTACAAGTTTGGAGAGACTGTATCAATCTGTTTTTGGACTGATACATGGCAACCGGATAGTTTTTATGACAAAATAGCGTCTAACCGAGAGAAAGGGATGCATACTCTGTGTCTGTTGGGTAGGTCAACCATTTTATTTCTTTGTCTAGTTTCAGGAAAAACTTGCATCGATAACAGAAAAAATGCCATCATTTTAAATTGGAGTTTGGAAAAAAAAGAATTCCTGAAATATGCGGTAAACGGTTTTACATAATATTGTAGTAGTAGTTGTAGTTGTAGTAGTAGTAGCAGTAGTAGTAGTCTTAGTAGTTTTTCTAGCTATTTTTTTTTTTGTTGCATTGTGACAAGTCCTGTAGTGTAAGTGGTAAATCTAGCAGCAAACCAAGCTGGCAACCCAGGTTCAATTCCTGCTTACCACTCTTCATTTTTTACCTTCATTTCATTTCACTTTACTTAGAATGATCCTGGCTCTTAGAAAAAAAGTCATGAACGCCCTCAACTCCCCTTTTCCCATCTTTCCTTAAAGTCAACAGAGCTGATCATCCAATGTAGTCAAGGAAGATCACACAATTGACCCTGCGTTTCACTAGTGCATGATACCAATAAACCACCAAAATCACCTGGTTTTGTCTTCTAGCCGCAATACAAGTAGTAGTAGTAGTAGTAGTAGTAGTAGTAGTAGTGCATGGAAATAAATGATTTAATCTTTTACTTGTAGCTACAGAAATGAAAAGAAAGAGAAGCTTAGTCTTCACTGACAGGAGTGTGTGACTTAATGACTTGTAGCACTCTTGTACTTGTGGTTTGTTGTTTTAGGTACATTTGTGGGTTGAGAGGAGACAAAGACGTCTTCCATTGTAGTAATTAGTAGTAGTGGTGGTAATTATGTTAATAGCATTCATGGAGCTGTGTGACTTAGTGGTTAGGGTGTCAGCATCATGATTGTAAGATTGTGGTTTCAATTCCTGGACCGGGCGACACATTGTATTCTTGAGCAAAACACTTCATTTCACGTTGCTCCAGTTTACTCAGCTGGAAAGAATGATTAGTGCTGCAATGGACTGGCGTCCTGTCCAGGTGGGGAATTTATATGCCTTAGAAACCAGGAAACCAGCCCTTATGAGTCTGTGGGACTCGAGAAGGTAACACATCATCTCACATTGTTCTGCAGTCACTTTGACACCTGACATGTGGTTCACTGTGCACCTGTACAGGTAATGTCAATTTGGTGGAGGGGGAGGGGCAGCTTATGTACAGCACAAACACTTGATCACTGTAAACAAATCACTCATGCGAGTTGTCCAGCAAGAAATTGCAGAACCATTCTTCTTGGACTATGAGGGTCTACTATTGATCAATAAGTTCTGAGTTCAATGACATTGGTATCAAGCTGTATTGATCTTTGTCTTGGCCAACATCAGAAGCATGGGGAGAGAGGAAACTTGCTACTTGGCAACTGCTGGTTTCTCGTTAAGAAAAAGATAAACAAGCAAAAAAGAAACTGTAAACTGGAGATGAGCTTTTTTAGTTCAGATCCATGCTCAATGCTGATCAGAGGGAGATCTTAGAGCAGCCATAAACAAACTATAGCTCTGGGCTGCCTGTGGCCTGCAGAACTTTCTGGGTGCAAACCTGATAAAGAATTTTCTTGAATGTTTTTAGTTGTGTGGCTTAGAATACCTGCGTTAAAATGAAAGAGAAGTATATGCATGCGTGATGAATAGATAGATATATAGATAGATAGATAGATAGATAGATAGAGAAAGAGAGAGAGGTGGGAAGAGGTTATGAGGTTATTAGTCATCTCTGCTGATAGCGCTGCCGTTTCTGTAGTGGTTTTTGTTGTTCAGATATCAAGCATAAGTTTGACTCGCAGGAAATGAATACTTTAACTCTTCTCTTACGATATTTCTGCTGAAATATGCTGCCTTTGTAATTATTAATTGAGCTGGTGGTGTTTGGAATATACATAAGTACATAAGTGCATATATACATGCATGCATATATATATGTGTGTGTGTATATATATATATATATATATATATGTATGTGTGTGTGTGTGTGTATATATGTGTGTGTGTGTGTGTGTGTGTATGTATATGTGTATGTGTATGATTGATATCTTTTCCTCAAACTAAATTGTAAAAGAATATTCTCAACACCATTACAACGTTCACTATACTTAGTTCCACTACCCTTAGTACACTGTTGTAATCAATCCACCCAGTTTAACTACCCTCAATACATTATTCTTATGTTTATCACACCCCATTTCACTACCCACAACACATTCTAATATTTAATCCACCCTGTTTCCTTACCCACAATACAATATTGTAATCAATCCATCCTATATCACTATCTTCAATATGCTATTTTTATGTTCAGTCCACCCTGTTTCACTACCCTCAATACAATACTGGAATCTATCCACCTTATTTCACTACCTTCAGTACATTATTCCTGTGTACAATCCACCCTGTTTCACTTCTCCAAGTACACCACCATTATAATTCAATGCACCCTGTTTTGCTACCCACACTACAACACTTTATTGTAATGTTTTGTGCACCCTGTTTTATTACCTAGACTATAGCACATTATTTTAATGTTCAATCCACCCTGTTTCACTACCCACAATACATTATTGTAATGTTCTTCTGTCCACCCTGTTCTAATACCTACACATTGTCACGTTATCATTGTATTCCATTCTCCCTATTTCACTCTACACCTTACAACTTTATTGCAATTATCAGTTCACCCTATTTTATTTCCCACTCTACCTTCCTCCGTTATAATGATCAATCCCCCCCCCCCCGTTTCACTACCCACAGAATATTATTCTAATGTTCTGCACACCCTGTTTTATTATCCACACTTATATAATTCTCTTACCATCTTCAATACACCCTATTCCACTACCCACTCTATAACATTCTATTGTAATAGCTAGTGCACCCTCTTTTATTCCACACACAAAATCACTCCTCTACCCGCACTATATCACTCTACTGTAATGTCTAGTTCACCCTAGTTTAACTATCTATATGTTATGCCACCTATTTTTATATATCTATAGTGAATTAGAAACCCAAATAAATTTAGTTTTATATCCAGATTATAAACCAGGTTTGGAATCTCTTGGATGATGTGGATAAGAAATATTTCTTAATTTCCTTGTTTTTTTTTCAACTTGTCTGTTTTTCAGATATCAAAATTAAAGAACAAAGTATTGAAAATCTTATGCGGTAAGTAAATTTTTTCAATTTTTAATACAGGTTGCATTGTGAAAATGGGACAAACTGCTGGGCAAGTTGAGCTGTATCATTGTCCTTTTTCTTGTCTGAAATTTGCTAAAAAAAAAAAAAAAAATCTCCAAAATAGTTGTCACCAGATTGCCATTGCAATATTGTCCCAAAATTTCCATTGTCATCTCATAATTCTTATTTTTGTCAAAGTTGTCATACAAAAATCAGGATGTTAATTAATGTCACAAATTTGTCACAAAAAAACAAAAAAAAAAAAATGACATGCTACAAATTGTTGCAAGTCTTAACGCAAAATTCGACAGTTGTCAAAAAGTTGTTACAAATTTACTTTAATTGACACATCAGTAATTGCTAAATTGTTATAAATTGTGAAACAAATTTCAAAAAGAGAGAAAGATGGATTTTATGTAATGGGGGAAATATGTAGAGTGGAAATTTGTTTAGCTGAATTTTTTGTAGTGGTGAGTTGTGATAATTCATGACAATAAATTATATGTTAATTCATATCTATAAATTGTATTTCTATTTGATAATAGCCACTATTATAGCTGTGTGTGTGTGTGTGGCCTGTTTACCTCCTAGTATTTTAGCGGGGTGGCTTAAGAGATCAATAAAATAAATACCAGCCTTATCAGAATAATAACGGGGTCGATTCATTCGGTTAGAACCCTTCAAGGTGGTGCCCCCAGCCCCCGACTGTAGTCCAGTGACAAATAAATAAAAAACAAAGACAACATTTTGTACCAGTAATTGTTTTTTGTAACAAAGCCAAATTAACTGAAATTTAAAGTTTATAAAAGATTTATTTGTTTCAGAGAAGATCATTTTTCTCATCATCATAATCATCATCATCATCATCTTCATCATCATCATCATCTTGATGTCTCTTCTTCCACATTGCCATTAGTTGAGCTGATCTAACAATCCAGTACCTCCCTCTGCATCTTATCACTGTTTCATTCCATTTATTGAAACACAATGTTCTCAGATCTGACTTGATTACTTCCTCTCTTATATTTTTGGGTCAACTAGAGCTATGACTATTTGTCCTAGTATAACACTTTTTCACTCAACATGCACCATATATTTTATATTATCTTTAAAAAAAGAATATTGTAATTGTTTCTAACAATTGCCAAATAGTGTAGCAGCCATACTTGGTTTTCAGATTCACGGCACTGGTTTTTTTTCTCTTGCTGAATATCAAAACAAGTAGTGGTGTATGGAAACAAAATCCAGTTTCTGCTGTTAACTTGAAATAAAATTTACAGAACAAGGGGAATAACTCTTAGTTTAAGGGGAATAACTCTTAGTTTAAGGGGAATAATTCGGTCAAAAATATAAAAGTAGTTACAGAATAAAATTTCAGAAATCAGTTGTGAACTGAAAAAAACCAAAATCCTGAACAAAGATTTAAAAAAAAAAACCAAAAACAGTTTAATTAAATTCGCAATGAAGTATAATGTCGTGTGTTGTGGAAACAAAGAATCCCTTAATATATAATGTAGGTTCCTACTCGAAACACCAAGAAAGACAAAAAAATCTAAAGCAAAAACCATATTGTAATAACTTGTAAACTTGCTTTTAACAGGAAACAAAAAAAACAAAACTTGTGAGCGACTCATACACGAGGCAGCTTACAAACCACTTGGTTCCGGGTTCAGTCCCACTGTGTGGCACCTTGGGCAAGTGTCTTCTACTATAGCTTCGGGCCGACCAAAGCCTTGTGAGTGGATTTGGTAGATGGAAACTGAAAGAAGCCCGTCGTATATATGTGTATATATATATATGT
>NC_068992.1:10267058-10281863 GCF_001194135.2 Octopus bimaculoides
CCAACATCGCTTGACAACTGATGCTGGTGTGTTTACGTCCCCGTAACTTAGCAATTTGGCAAAACAGACCGATAAAATAAGTACTAGGCTTACAAAAGAATAAGTCCTGGGGTTGATTTGCCTGACTAAAGGCAGTGCTCCAGCATGGCCACAGTCAAATGACTGAAACAAGTAAAAGAGTAAAAGAGTAAAAGAGTAAACAAATTTTGTACTGTGATTTAATACTGAATTGGAGGTATGATTTATACACAAGTAAATATGGCATTTTTTTAATGTTTAGTCAAGAGAAAGCCTCTCCTTTTCTCCTTCAACTAGGAAAAGGCAAAGGGGGAAAGCCTTGAGGTCCCCATTTTAGTTCTTAGGTGGGTCATTGATATTTTAGTTTGACTGATTTTGACTGTTTTTATCCAAATTAAAACCATGTTTATTTGGAGATTTTGAGGGAATCGATGATGATGATGATGAGGATGTGTTTGATAAAATAACATACCATTTGAGCTCTAGGGGTCAGTGTAGTCAGTTTATCCTCGCCTAAGAAATTGCCGGCCTTGTGCCCAAATTTGAGACCAATATTTAAGCATTCTTAATATTAAGTTGTGCCACTGTGCTGTGACTCCTTTCACTGGCCCCTGGTATGATGGCTTATGTTCCAATGTCCCAGTCAGTGCATTGACTTCTTCCGTTTACCTTACATGTGATTTGTTTTTCAAATGTCAGTTACTCAAAATTAATTGTATTTATTTTCACTAGATATATTTCTATTGAAAGAAAACCTACCATCTTCTGCATGATAATATAACACTCTATCTACAACTACATTATCGAATATGTCTTTCTCCTTTTAAATATTAGACTAAGCGAGCCTTGGCTGCTATTTCTAGTAGATAAAACAATAACATACACACTTTGTGAACACAACTATTACCGCAAGGGAGGCTACTTTTATATTTTTGTTCTTAGTTGTCTCCCTTGTGATTTCTATTAGGTTATTTATTTTTTGTTTACTTTTCATTACAAGAATTGTAGCTTAACCAATTATAGAAAGAACCGATCGACTAACTAAACATTTTGGGGGACAAATGTCTTGTTCTGCCCTGTCAATATGTCTTGACGTTTCTTAGGACACTTGATTCTCAATATCTGAATTGAAAAAAATGAAAAGTGGATGAATTTGGTTTGCTTTCAGGAAAGGGAAAATTCTATCTTTTGAGGTCGTATCTTTGTTGGGGAGAGGGGAGAGATATGTGTTGTCCCTCTAGGAGGGACTGTGACCCACTCGTCTCCTCAGCTCTTGCCTTTCCCCAGTTTTGTCCACCCTTAACCTCTACACAACTTACTATATTTAGTCCCCCCCACCCCAGTACTTCTTCTAACTGGAATCTTCTCCTTGCTTGTATGTTTTCTGCAACTGTTGATCGATAACAGTTTAAACAGAACATTAATGGCATCAAACCCACGAACTTCAGAGGGCGTACTGGAATCATGTGAGCATTGCACTTCTTCCAGACTTGGTGAATAAACAAAATAAAAGATTGGATAGAGAGAGAGAAAGAAAGAGAGAGAGAGAGAGGGGGGGGGGAGGATGTTAAAGCAAATGTAAAAACGAAGGTAGTTTTATTTTTGTTTTTAATTGTTGAACTTTAGAGCAAAGGCAATGCTTATGACATTTGACCCTAACCCGACACCTTTTCTTCCATCCTCATCGTCCTCGTCATTGAACAATCTGCAAAGATCAGCTGAGACGGACAACGTAGTATTGCTCTCACATCTGGGATGCTGCTGCCATGCACACATACATCTTAGACTCCATCTAGAAAAAGGGCCAAAAGTCACCAGAACCAGGACTGTTGGCATCATGTCACTCACCAACCCCCGCCAGTCTGCTCCATACTTTCTTGTACTTCTATTATGGATTCTCCTCATCAAAACTGATCAGATTCAGGCCATCTTCATTTAGACATTCTTGACCAGCCTCTCTCCTTTTCTCATCACTTTTGTTGTGTCCAGTCTCTGTGGCCCCTCACTATTCCCTGTCTCCAGTCCATTTTCTCTCCCAAAATGTTGACTGTCTGGAATTTGTGTCATATTTCTTTTCCAAGGGTCTTATGGTGGTCTGTCAGAACAGCTGTCATAAATGAAATAGAATTACTTGTTTTGGGATAAATTTTTTCAGTATTTTTTGTCATTTTATAATATTCTATATTCTAAAACCTGCAATTCACATTAAAAAAAAAAAAACAAGCTTACCAACCACATGGTCCTGGGTTCAGTCCCACTGCGTGGCACCTTGGGCTAGTGTCTTCTACTATAGCCTCGGGCCGACCAAAGCCTTGTGAGTGGATTTGGTAGACGGAAACTGAAAGAAGCCCATCGTATATACGTATATATATATGTATGTGTGTATGTGTTTGTGTGTCTGTGTTTGTCCCCCCCAACATCACTTGACAACCGATGCTGGTGTGTTTATGTGCCCGTAACTTAGCAGTTCGGCAAAAGAGACCAATAGAATAAGTACTAGGCTTACAAAGAATAAGTCCTGGGGTCGATTTGCTCGACTAAAGGCAGTGCTCCAGCATGGCCACAGTCAAAAGACTGAAACAAGTAAAAGTGTAACCTTTTTTTTTTAAATCCATGTCTTTCAACACCCCTCCCTGTTTCATCATTGGGATTTTTCACCATTTAATAATATCCCACATTCTAAAATACATGTAATTTGCATAGAAAGAAGAAAATCCAATAATCCATAGTTTCACATCTCTTAACTACTCTTTATTATACCTTCGGAATAGCTGCCACAGTAAATCATTTTTGTTTTTTTGTAGCGGGGTGTATTTTTCTTCATTTTGTAATATTGCACATTCTGAAACACTAGTAATTCACAGTTTTTTTTTAATGGTTTAAGAGAAACATGGCATCAATCTCAGTGGTGTAGGGTTAGAGCATTGCCTTTGCTCTAGACTCAACAACCACAAAGCTATGCCTGCATCTCATTGTTAATACGTTATCTGAAGTCAACAAGCTGGCAGAATTGTTAACACTACGGACAAAATATTTAGCAGCATTTTGTCCTTACATTCTGAGTTCAACTTCTGCTGAGGTCGACTTTGCCTTTCATCTTTTCAGGGTCGATAAATAAAGTACCAGTTGAACACTGGGGTTGATATAATCGACTAATCCCCTCCTCCGAATTTCAAGCCTTGTGCCTATAGTAGAAAGGATTGTTAATATGATATTTGAAACATAGCATAACAAAAAAATTCTTACATAAAATGTGATTCTGGATGAACATGACCTGAAAATAATGATGGCATGGTCTCCACTGGAATGTCTCTGATCATAGGCCTGTTTGACCAGAGCTGAACTGGGGGCTAAGCAATGCCACTTCTAATGCTCCAACCATAACCACCACCGCCACCCCACCAAATCCATTCACAAGGTTTTGGTTGACCTGAGGCTATAGTAGAAGACACTCGTCCAAGGTGCCACTGAGTGGGACTGAACCTGGAACCATGTGGTTGGGAAGCAAACTTCTTACCATACAGCCACATCTGTGCCTATATGTACCGTTGTCTAACATAGGCACGTGGCCACACATTTGGGTAAAGGAATGGTTGATTAAATCAGCAACAGTTCATTACTGGTATTCTTATTTTATCAATCACTGAAGGATGAATGGCAAAGTTGACCTTAGCAGGATTCTAACTCAGATTACGAAAAGAAGCAAGTAATTCTTGCCAGGTATTTGTATATAACTCTTTAATAATTCCGATGATCCATCATCCTTTAACCTGGTTATCATACTGATGTCTTTCTTTCAAGTTTATCTTGTTCATGAACCTTTACCTGATTCAAGTATTTCCTTGTGTTATTGGGTAAGACAACTTAATTGTACAATGTGATCTGTAGGAGTTAACTGTAATGGCATGGTATTTCTTTGCCAGAAGGATATTTATTTCATCTATTTATTTAATCTGCTAAATCTAAAGCTGAATCTAAGCTTCAAGGGCTTCTTTGATGTTTGTCAGGATTAAATTTAATTCCCTCATTTGATCATGTTGTTAATAATAAATATCAGATTATTGAGTAATATTCCCTGAAGTTGTCTCGTTTGCCATTGAGGGAGAGATCCATATTTCATGTATTTAATATTACTGAACCTTGAATGAATGAAGGAGGTTCAACATTCATATACTTAACACTACTGAATATTGAATGAAAGAAGAAGATTAATCTCTCATATTATTAATATTACTGAATATTGAGCCAAGGAAGAAGGTTCATCAATTATATATTTAACATTTACCGAACCATGAGCCAAGTGAGAAGATTCATTTCTCATATACTTAATACTCTTGCATCTTGAGTCTAGGAAGCAGTTGTATCTCTCTTAATCTCAACATCACTGAGCCTTGAACGAAGGGAAAAGATTCATTTCTTATATATCGAGAATCATTAGTAGTTAGTGTGAGACGTGGGGGATGAGTGGAGAAAATTGTAAATGAGTTGGGTGGGCACGAGTGGAAGAGATAGAAGACCAGTGAGCTCTGAAGAAGCGGGATCACTATGGTAACAGTAGAAAAGACTGAGAGGGGAGACAGTATGTCTGCGGGTGAGTGTTTGGAGTGTTTTGGTGAAGAATAATGCCATACCAATCCTTGTTTGTTTAGTTTCAGGTATAAGTCATCTTTTGTTTTACATTATTAATTCATCATCATCATCATCATCATCATCATCATCACCATCATCATCATTTAACGTCCATTGTCCATGCTGGCATGGGTTGGACAGTTTAACCAGAGCTTGTATGCTGAGGGGCTGCACCAGACTCCAGTCTGATTTGGCATGGTTTCCATTGCTGGATGTCCTTCCTAATGCCAACCACTCTGAGAGTGTAGTGGGTGCTTTTGTGTGCCACCAGCATGGGTGCCGGTGCCAATTGCATGACACCAGTACCTGCCTCCTGCACTAATAATCAGTTTAATTAATCCTAACATTGAAAATATTAATTAATCTGACAACAGTCCTTTAAAAAATACAGGAAACATAGGTTTGAATCCCATGGGCAGCCTTCTACTTTTTCTGTCCAAAAAGGGTTTTCCAACCCAATACATACATGCCATTATTTACAACTTTAAGTGCTTCCAGAGCCATTGTATCAGAAAAAAAAATTCCCAATATAGATATCTTTTGATATCTAGACCTTAGTTCTGAGTTCATTGTATTAATCAGATGAGAAATTGGTTTGCCCGAGGATAAGATCTCAACTAACTTTTCTCACAAGGTCTGGTATTTGTTCCTGATAGGTAATGTGAACTGAAGTGTGTAGATTTAAGTGTACTGGCTAAATACAAGACGGAATACTTGCAATAGATTTAAACCCAAAACATTATGAGCTGGTAATTCATGAATATATCCACTTAGTCATTTCAATTCTGTATATCTGACAAGTTGTCTGTTATACTTATCTATGCTCATAATTTCTCCTGGTGACATCTGACAAGCAGCATTACTGTCAACAAGACAGAAGAAAAGATGGAAAATACAGTGGAATTTCTTCGATAGATTTTATGATATTTCAAGTAATAAATCATTTTAGTACACAATAATCAAGTGGATGCACTTAACTTCATTTTAAACTCCTGAAGACATTTTAGATGTCAGAGCTGGTAGTGCACCAGACAAAATGCATTCTGGTATTTAGTTACATCCCTAATATCATTTGTCTTGAGGTCCTGGGGTCAATAAAATACACATCAATTAAGTAGTGGAGTTGATTAAATTGACTACACTGTTCAATCAGAATTTATATCCTTTATATCCTAATTTAGAATTCATTTTTGGTAGAGAATACCTTGTGGTATTTGTTTTGGTTTACTCCACTCTGAGATCAATTCCTGCCAAGGTCACTGTAGCTTTTCATTCTTCTGGAATCAATAAATAAAGCAGCAAATCAAAATACTGGTGTCAGTTCCCACAGAAAATGGCATTGGACAAACTGCTTTGCTGTATTTATATTAAAAAAAAGCCTTTTACATTGTGAGTTCAAATCCCACCATGGTCAACTTTGTCTTTCACCCATCTGGAGTTGATAAAATAAAGTACCCGTTAGATACTAGAGTTGATATAATCGACTGCTCTCCCCACCATCCTCCCCCACTCCAAAATTGCTAGACTTGCACCTGATTTAGAAGTAATTAATATAGCACAGACCAAATGGTTGCAGGTTCAGTCTCACTGTGCGCCACCTTGGACAGGTGCCTTCTACTCTAGCCTCAGGCTGACTAATGCCCTCTGAGTGAATTCGGTAGAGGAGAAACGATGAAAGCTCAGCCCACTTATGCGTACCTTCCTTCATTGGACGCTAAACTCCGCTTGCGAAGACCTGTTGAGGCAAGTGAAATTGAAATCGAACTAAATTCGACAACTGGCATCATCATGATCATCATCATCATCATCATCATCATCATTCTTTTATGTTCTGAATACAATATTCTGATACAATCATATTTCTATTTTATTCTTCTGGGATATTCATTAAGCATTTGATAAACCTTTCAGAATTTAATTAAGTTCCTTTACCTTCTCTATTCAAATTTGCCAATTTCAATTTTGCTTTTACATACATCTGAAGCAAGGCTGGTGTAACTTGTTCTTGCTGAGGTTGAACTACCAGAGCATAACGACCTGCATGGGTAAATCTGTGCTGAGAAAAATAACCGTTCTTTGTAAGATTTTATAAACTTTAAGAGAAAGTGAAATAATTCTTTTTTTGGAATGGTAAGTGTTGAAGTAGTTAAAATTATAAATAATGGCATGCAAATATTGGTTTACAAAATAAATTCTTCAGCAGAAACAGTTGAAGGCTGCATATGAGGCCTGAAAGCCTGTCATATTTACAGGAGATGTATGTTCAAGTTCCATGGGCAACCTTTGACTTTTTCTATCGAAGGGCTTTATGTAACCCAATATATAGATGCTATCATTTATAGCTTTAGCTGCTTCATGATCCACTAATCCCCCCAAAAAAATCATTCTGTAATTTTTTTCAAATTTCTAGGTATGCATGCCTGCAGCAATCACATACAGCAATATTAATTGAAATGTTACAATACATTAATTAACAGTAGGTGTAATGTTCTAAATTCTAAAACACCAAACACAGCACAAAGAATAATGTTTTAAACTCAATGAAACTTGTTACCTTGCATCTTAATGAACAGGTGGGTTCTGTTTTGCTTTTAAAAATCTCAGAGATGTCAGGCAAGATCAATGATGCAGAGATTCTAAGTTGGTTCACCAGATTACTATTTGTACATCTAGCATGCAAGAGATTCTTGGATAAATTTCACATTGGTATATCGTAGAAAACGGTGACAGAAATTTCAATGCGTGATTCTTTAAAAGTGGATATTATTCATCATCTATAATGGCATTTATAAAATTCCAAAACTGATAAACTAATATGTTTGGATAACGATGTTTTATCCAATTGTAAATAAATTGAGTTGCAAGGAATTTGGATCCTCATTTGGCATCACATCAAAAGGAGTTTTGCATATTCATAGATTGAGCTCATGATTTTATCAATTTCAAAATCTCTTTTGAAATTTGTCCAAAAGAATGAAATATTCTGAAATATTCATGGCACATTTTCCCATTGATTCTAGTTCCTGTGTTGGAAAATGTTCCATGCAGATGAGTTAGGAACAATTTCAGCATTGATCCAAAACTCCTAATATTGGTAAAAAGAGAGGTAATAAGCTGTTTCAGCCCTTATAATTTCAAACTTAGATCATTGAAATGGCAAGTAACATTGACCAAAATACCGAATCCCACCTATTTTTGGTGGGATTCATAATGGAAATCTTTTTAATCCTTTATCATTCTGGTTATTTTGTCAAGTCAATAACATATTTATTCACATTGTTTTGAATTAATCATGCATAATCTCATAACTTTGAGATTTTGATGATGTGATTGATTGTTTAATTTTAGCATGACATTGTAAGGTAAGTTTGAGAGGCTGGACATAACTAGTTTGGACCTAAAGCAAGCAGAATATTTGGGCCGGATATGGCCAGTTTAAATGCTAAAGGGTTAATATCCACAGAAAGTTTCACTTTATTTTCAGATCATAGGAGTGTTTGAGCATGCTCTCTTTTTATAAATAGTCACCCTCACAATTATACAAATTAAAAAAATCAAAAGATCTCTGTTTTGTCAATCTCCTGTTTTTGATGAAGTTGTGCATTTTGTAACTATAGCTTCCATTGTGTTGTTCTTCCTCAGAAAATGTATCCCCATATCTTGTTGGTGAATATAACAACACACTATTAGTGATTTGTTATTAAATTTCTCTTGAAATGCATCTGCCATTTTTTTTTCAATTAATTCTGAAAATAAGATTTGAATAAAATAATCCCATCATTAAACTGAGGTTTGGAAAATAAATTAACCTGAAGTTTTGATGGAAGGTTTTAATTTAATTCACATTAAAACAAGAAGTTTGTATCAAACATGGCAGTATTTGGAAGAATGGTATCGGAATGGTTTAAGGTTTTAGAATTTGGTTGATGGCTCACTATTTCTAAATTAAAAAAACAAATTTTTGTTTATTTATTATAATAATTTTTTTCTTTTGTGGTGGCAGTGGTTGTTGGTGTTGTAATTTTACCAGAGAGAGAATGCTGTCTGTAACTAAGTTGCTGTGATTTTGTTTGGGTAAATCAAAATTCCTTCTAGTTTTGTAAAATTTGCTGTATTCCAATGTACAAATATAGGGAACTATGCCACAGTTATTAGTTTTTGTCTCAACTACAAATATTAAATAAAATTTCACACATATTTGAAATAATCTGATAGCTGTAAGACAAGTGCCACCACCACACAAATGTCCTCTGTTTCCAATCTTTCATGGAAACATTTTGGACATGGGGAAATATTAATATGTTAGGAAACAAGTTAATGTTGGTAACAGGATGGGCACCATGCCATAGAAAATCTGCTTCAATAAATTCCATCCAATCCATGCAAGCATGGAAAAGTGGATGTTAAAAAAAGAATGATGTTGATGACTTTATTATTAACCATGTCTTTTATATGGTCAGAGACTCTCCTCTACAATAAACTGATGTTCTCAAACAATCTGATTCTTTCTAAAGTCAAAATTCAAATGACTGCAAATATACATTTCTTAACAAACTTGACTTTGTTGTATGGTTTTACTTTCTTAGCAGTTAGCTCACACACTTCATAAATTGGTTGTCTTACAGAAGTACTATTCCATTTATATGTCATTTGAAAATAGATTGCTATTTACAAGAATATTCTCTACGGGAAAACAATGCTAGCTTGTCCCTTTTCAGCTGTTTCTTAATCTTTATTCTTGGTCAAACGATGCAATTCACTCAAACTTTCTCTTTACTAGTATGAAAAACGTAGGTGACTATCTCTTTAACTGTTTTATTTGTTTCAGCTATAAGACTGTGGCCATACTGGGGCATTGTTTTGAAGGTATTATTATTATTATTATTATTATTATTATTATTATTATTATTATTATTATTATTTCATTAGTTATTGTTAGTGGTGATGAACAGTCAGTAGGAATTTAAGTTTTGTCTAGCCTGGTGGCTAGTTGTCAGTTACAAATTAAGTGCAAATTTTGGCCAGATATGACTGGTTTAAATGCTAAAGGGTTAAAGTTTGCTTAGTGGAATGCCCAACCATTGGTGCTACGACCTTTCACCACACAGACCTTAACTTTACATTTGAAAATGATTTCCTATGCAAAATTTCAGATACCTAGATGCAAAAAAACAGCCTAATTCTTGGAATATGGATATATATACATGGTGGCTGTCTTTCACGATCAAGCAAGACCATCACTGACCACATTGTGCACTTAAATAAAATTATACTTTACACTTGTGGCTCTGCTGGTGACTAACGAGCCAAGCTCTTAATAAACATACATGTCTGTGACCAAGCTTTTCCCATCACTCCGTTAGTGGTGTGCTTTTGAGCAGCTCACTTCAATTCACACACAAATGCACGCATGCATGCACATGCACACACACACACATGCATACATGTATCTGTATGCATATAGGTGTATGTGTATAGACAACTTTGCGATATTTTTGAGATAAATTCCTTGCAACTATGTTTACGGTCTGCAGTTTGTCTGCAAATATTGACTAAGTAGAAATTGTTCTATTGTTGTTAATTCTGACGATGGTTCAAACTGAGCCTCACAGAAATTCTCAAACAAAGAAACAAATATATAATGTCAAAAAAACAGAATATTTTATATTTAATTAAAAAAAAAGTTTCTTTGAAAATATTTCTCCCCCACCTCAAAATACCATAGTAATTTGCATAATTATTACTTACGAAATATTTTCCTAATCAATATGTTTTTGCAGTGTCTGTTGCAGTTCTTTGTATATTTATATTCTTAGTATTTTCGTTCTTTACATAAGAATATAGAAAGTATCAGGAAAGAAGCTAAGATACTAAAAGAGTTTTCCTTGTTCCTCTGGGAACAGAAAGAAAGAATGTTTTCTCCCTTTTAATTTATACAATTATGATCAATATTTTTGTTGAAAACTCCTGTTTGATCACCAAAGAATGTTAGGCTCACTTTCAACCATAAACTAAGCTTCTTTTAGTTTCCATCTACTCAGTCCAACCACAAGATTTTGGTTGTCTTGGGACTATCGTGGAAGATATGTGCCCAAGATGCTGAGCTGTTGGATTGAACCCCAAACTACCTATCTCTTCTATCTTTTACTTGTATCACTCATTAAACTGTGGTCATGCTGGGGCATCACCTTGAAGAATTTTAGTTGAACAAATCAATCTCAGAACTTTTTTTTAAAACCTGGTACTTATTGAAATTAAAAATATGAAATGGTGACAATTTACCCATCGCACCCTGTATATACAATGAGCTTCTTTCAGATCCTGTCTACCAAATCCACTCACAGGGCTTTGGTTGGCCCAAGGCTATAGTAGAAGACACTTGCCCAAAGTGTTACACAGTGGGACTGAACCCAGAACCATGTTTCTGGAAAGCAAACTTCTTATCACATAACCACATCTATGCCTAAGTCAGTAAAATTTTATAGATTCGTTACAAGTAGAGAACATCATCAACTGAATAATTAACAAAATATTACAGGTTCTAGTGACTCGCTAGAAGAGTTGTTAATCACAAACGAGTCAACTGAGTCTCTATTCAGAGTCAATCCAGATTCTTCTTTCATTCGACTCACAGTTAATTTGCTTTTATGGGGATCCAGTTCTCCCAAGCACACATGCAACATGTAGAACAAACATGAAGATCTTCTGTTCAAAGCCTATGAAATGATTTTATTCTTCTGACTCCATGGAATCTCTGTTAAGGTGAAACATTCCTGCTGCTTACCATAAATAGAATACACTTTTCCAAAAGCATAAACAAAGCTGATCATGCGTGCAACCTTCCAACAGAAACACCTATTTTCCTTCTTGACCATTTTGTTTTGTTCCAGGTTTAATATGAAGTAACTTGATAATAAAGCAATCTTCGAAGAAATCTGTTGTCTTGGTAAATTTAAAAGAATGCTGTACTTCGCATTGCTAGAGTTTATTGAAAGTAACAGAAAAAGCCACGTCGTCTCTCTCTGTGCCTTTTTGCTGTCTGCGTTCAAGTAGATTAGTATACACAGCTTCATGTGTGTGTTTATATGTATCCTTGTGTATGTATCCATTCTCGTGTGTGTGTGTGTGTGTTTGTGAATCTATGCATATGTATGTTTGTATGTATATGTATATTAGCATGAATGTATGTATGATTGTATGTGTGTGTGTGTGTGTGTGTGTGTGTGTGTGTGTGTGTGTGTGTGTGTGTGTGTGTGTGTGTGTGTGTGTGTGTGTGTGTGCCATTCAGCTGGTTGCTATATTCATATGAACAGAAGTCTTCCTTGTCAGTCAGCAACTTTTGGAAATTTCCTTTGATCTATATTTGCTCTTTCTCTTCTTCTAATTCTCTTTCTGTCATCTCTGTCTCTTTCCATTTCTCTCTCTCTCTGTTTTGTCCATCTGTAATTGTCTGTCTGCCTGTCTCTCCCACTTTGACTCCAGCAATAATTCAGCCAACCTGGAATCCTCTGCAAACCCACCTCACACGTAGACAATCACAATTTACAGAACTGTCTGATGAAGTCACAGAGACAGAAGAGGAGCAAACTAAATATCACCAAGCAGTATTTAGTTTCATACCATTACATTCAGAGTTCAAATCCATTTAAGACCTTGTAAAAAAAAACAAAAAACTGTTTCATCATCATCATCATCGTCGTTTAACATCCGCTTTCCATGCTAGCATGGGTTGGACAATTTGACTGAAGACTGGCAAGCCAGAAGGCTGCACCAGGCTCCAATCTGATCTGCCAGAGTTTCTACAACTGGATGCCCTTCCTAATGCCAACCACTCCAAGAGTGTAGTGGGTGCTTTTATGTGCCACCAGCATGAGGACCAGTCACACGGTACTGGCAACGGCCATACTCAAAAGGTGTTTTTTAAGTGCCACTTGCACGGGAGCCAGTCCAGCAGCACTGGCAACAACCTCGCTTGAATGATTTTCGATTACACTCAAATGGTGCTATTTACAGGCTACTAGCATGGAAACCAGACAGCTGCTCTGGCAATGAACACACTCGGACAGTACTGATAGTGCTCCACTGGCACAGGTGCCATTCAACGAGTATTGTTCAAATCATTGATGTCATGCATCTGCAAAATTTAATGGAAATATTTCAGTGGAATATGTTGTATGTCATGAGGAGGAGGCAGTCTGACGTTTTGGGCAGTTATCCTTCATCAAAAAGGGAGAGAAAGAGTAAAAAAAAGTAATGAAGGTGATAAGGATCAACTTTGGCTTTTGTCCACTGTGCATGTGGATACCTGCACAGATGCTTTGAAAGAAGTGCATCAAAGAAATTAATGTTTGCACGAAATTTAGATTCCTAAAATAATGTAATAATTAACCATTATATTTATTGTATATTCAGTGCTCACATACTTTTATCAACTTCTTCTTCTTCTTGTGTGGCACCTTGGGCAAGCATCATACATACATACATACATACATACATACATATATACATGTATATATATGTGTATATGTATATATATGTATCTGTATATATATACAAACATATATATATACACATATATATATATATATATATATATTATATAAATATATGAATGTGTGTGTCTTTATGACTGTCTTTCACTACTGCTTGACAGCAGGTGTAGGTTTGTTTATATCCCTATATCTTCAGAATTCAGCAAAAGCCACCGATAGAATAAATACAGGACTTGAAAGTAAATACCGAGGGACCAATGTATTTCATTAAACCCTTCAAGATAGTGCACCAGCATGGCCACACTCTGGTGACTGATACAAGCAAAACAAACTAACACTTCCCCTTGTAAAGATTGCATCTGTGTTTAAGCAAAAAAAATCTTTATTGTTTAATCAAAGTAAAAGCAAGTGCAATGCTCTGACATTGTAACCTTTTCATATTACTTGTTGTTCTTCTTAATATTAATGTCAGTGTTGTTTTTGGTTGTTTTTTTTTAGTACACATTTCAACTTGTGTTTTTGTTGTTGATACTTTTGTATTGTTTATATATGTGTATGTATGTATGTATGTATGTATGTATGTATGTATGTATGTATGTATGTATGTTTGTATAAAAACTTTTGCTTCAGTTAATGTTGATGTGTTTTTCTGTTTGTTGTGGTTGTTGTGGTCACTTGTTGATTTATGTGGTTAATGTTCATAGTGAATCTGTGTTTGTTGTTGTTAGCTCTGACTTACGGTGATTGATGTCCTTTTCTATTCATTGTGAGTGAGAATTGGTGTTGCTACCATTACCCGTTTTTGTTATTGTTTTTGTTGTCGTTAATTGATTCGTTTTGTTATTATTTTCATCGTTGTTTAACCCTAGGTCAGCCTTGATTCAACTGACAAATGGTCAAAAACATTCCAACCTTTATTTTTGTATTCTTGCACACACCTACCTGAGTGACATTCAGGTATTATTTCTAGCAGGCCAGGCAACCACATAGGAGTTTCTTTATGTTGTTGTTAGTATTTTATTGTACATGTTAGTATTAGTGTCAGCATGATTTTTTTTCCCCTCTCTCACTCTCTGGGAGAGAGGCACAAGCACATACACAAACACAGACACACACGGCAGTAACTTCCGCCTACCAAATTCAATCACAAAGCTTTGGTTGGCCCTGGGCTATAGCAGAAGACACTTGCCCAAGGTGCCATGCGGTGGGACTGAACCCGAAACCATATAGCTGGGAAGCAAACTTCCTAACCTTGGCAACAAGTGGGGGTTGGCGGCAGGAAGGGCATCCGGCTGTAGAAATTTGCCACACGAATAGTGCTACGCATACGTATATATGATTATTGTTGTTATTTAACCCTAGGTAAACCCTGATTGAGCAGAACTATGATAAAAGTATTCCTGTCATGACCATCATGTTTGTTTTTCTTTTTATGTGTAATCTACTCTGTGTCCTACCTTTTTTTATTTTTTAAATAAAAGATGGTGGTAGGGTGGAGTTGGTTTGAGGGAGACCCAGCTGTTATTTCTATCAGGTATGACCTGCTATAAATTACAGTCAGACTTACTACTGATAGCTTGCTACACTAGCAAAGCAAAAATGCCACTCACAACCACCACTCATCACTACCACCACCACCACCACCACCACAATCACCACCACCACC
>NC_068992.1:10282200-10287200 GCF_001194135.2 Octopus bimaculoides
ATATATATATATATATATATATATATATACAAACATATATATATACATATATGTATGTATATATTTGTGTCTGTGTCTGTGTCTGTGTATGCACACAGTATACACAGGCAAGCGCACACATATATGAAATCAATATATCAAAATATGAAACACAATATTTTGATTGAATAGAGGAAAAACAAAAGAGAAAGAAAGAAAGAAAGACAAAAAAGGAAAAAAAAAGAAAAAAAAGCAAGGATTATGAGAACCATTAAATTCACTTCAAGCGAGACTTTGATGTTGTTTGCCTTTCAACACCAATGAATCATTAAAATTAAATTATACTATTGTTAAACCTTGCCTTGATTAAATCAATTATTTTCTTCCCCACCATTAATTGTCCGTCATAATGTTGTTGTTGTTGTTGTTGTTGTTGTTGTTGTTATTTACCCACAGGTCAGAGTCCTGGTTCTGCAGACCTTTGATGAAAATCGTATCAGACACCACCGTACCATCTTTTTTTTTTAATATATCAAGGAGTTTTCTGTTTCATGGAGGGAAGGGCCTCCATTTGGTCAGTCTTGACCTCACTTCTGTACATGTATCATTTTTTCTTGCCTTTTACCTTCCGTTTGTTTCAGTCATTGGACTGCTGTCATGCTGGAGCACCAGCTAGAAGGGTCTAGTTGAGCAAATCAACCCCTGTACTTCTTTTTAAAACCTGGTCCTTATCCTATTGGATTCTTTCTACCAAACTGCAAAGTTACAGGTTCACTAACAAGCCAATATCAGTTGTCACGTTATATTTAAAGTAATTGAAAGAAGCACAGAGCATCTCAAAATAAATACAGTAACGAAAGGGTTAATCCTTTAACATTTGCTCTCTGAGTGGTTGGCGTTAGGAAGGGCATCCAGCTGTAGAAACTCTGCCAAATTAGATTGGAGCCTGGTGTAGCCATCCGGTTGCACCAGTCCTCAGTCAAATCGTCCAACCCATGCTAGCATGGAAAGCGGACGTTAAACGATGATGATGATGATGATGATGATGATGATGATGATTTAGATTATTTTGTCAAATGTCATGCTCTTTTATTCATACTGATTTGAGTTAATCTTGTAGTCTTGAGATTTCAGTGATGTGACTGTTTATTTTTAGAATGGCACTGTAGAGTAGGTGTGAAAGGTCAGATCTGCTCAGTTTGAACGTATAACAATGTAGTATATTTTGGGCTGGATATGGTTGGTTTAAATACTGCTGAGCTAAAGTGTTGGGTTCAGAATTTCTTGGGGGGATTGAAGAAGGATGTTGCTCAAACAAAGGGCTTTGATCTTGATCCTTTGATTTAGATATGCTAATGAGGGCTAAAGTCATCAGAAGTGACCCCAATGACACCATGGATTTCAGGGACATTTGCTCTGTTTCCTACCAATCACATGATTTGCAGTGAAGGTGCTTATTTGATGACTGATGCTGCAAATTGGTGAATTGCAGCGAAACCAGATTTATCTCTGTGTACAAAAGACCAGCTCCACAATGAGGATGTTGAAAGATTACAAATACATGGCTGTCACATTAATATGTTAGTAATGTTTCTACCGACCCTCTTCCACACACACACACACACACACACATGTAAGCAAACACACACACGTACACACTCTGACATAGGTCACTTGTGTTTGCTGGACAGTTTCTTTGGACATTATTCTGTTTTCTAACCACTTTCGCTTGTCAGTCCCAGCTTGCCAAGATCAATATTTGCAGTAATACAACATCCACTTATATTTGGACTATATCACCAGCCTAGAGACTAAATAAAATAGGTTTATTTGTTGTGTTTTTTTTTTATCTTATTTTTAATTTTGTCTTCTGTCAGTTAGTGGAAAATTATATAAAAACATATCTTGGTTTAAAGTCAAGTCTTACTTCTTGCTTCTGGTTTCAGCACTTTTTCTTCCGAATAGAAGTAGAAATAAATTGTCTGGCATGTGTCTATAGAAGGCTTTTTGTGAGTTCATATTCTGGAGTGGGTGGGATATGTTAAATCTTGAAGAAATTCCTTTTATTTATGTGTTGATCCAAATTAAACCTTACTAGGCTTATCATTGTTTCATATTCTATCACAGCTAGTATATTTTATTTTTTGAGCAAGTTGTTCTAGTCTTCTTAACCATCTCGCTTCCTCTAACTGCCAGTGAACTGGAAATATTCTGTCTTTGTTTCACTCAATTTTGAAAAAAATGAAGAATTTAATAGAACAACTTTGTCATTATTGAGTTAGTGTTTGGAACATAACATAAAGATTTGATTGAAAGTCTTAATTTAGATCACTTTAAACTTGAAAGTGTGTATCAAAGAACCAAGAACAGTTTTAGGTAGGTTGATATGAAAAGAGTTTAGATGTAAAATACCAATGTCTCTTAAACTGATAGCATTTAGATTCCTTAGTCAAATATATTGCTTATCTATTCACATTATTTTGAATTAATCATGCATTGCTGTGTGGCTTCAAGATTTTGATGATGTAACTGTTTATTTTAGAATGACATTGTAGGATGTGTGAGAAACAGGATCTGGACAGTTTGAGCATAAAACAAATACCAGTAATATGCTGGGTTTTCAGGTGTGAGATTTCTTCTCATTTTCTGTCCTTATGACACTTTCAGATGTAATCATTGTGTATTCTGCTGAGGTCAACTTTACCATTCATCCTTTCGAGATACACAAAGTGAGTACCAACCAAGTATTGAACTTGATGTAATCAGCTTCACCCCCTCCCTTCAAATTTGCTGGCCTTGTGCCAAAATTTTGGAAAAATTATAGGAGTGGCTGTGTGGTAAGTAGCTTGCTTACCAACCACATGGTTCCAGGTTCAGTCCCACTGCATGGCACCTTGGGCAAGTATCTTCTACTATAGCCTCAGGCCGACCAAAGCCTTGTGAGTGGATTTGGTAGATGGAAACTGAAAGAAGCCCGTTGTATATATGTATATGTATATATATGTGTTTGTTCCCCCAACATCGCTTGACAACCGATGCTGGTGTGTTTACGTCCCAGTAACTTAGCGTTTCGGCAAAAGAGACCGATGGAATAAGTACTAGGCTTACAAAGAATAAGTCCTGGGGTCGATATGCTCAACTAAAGGCGGTGCTCCAGTATGGCCACAGTCAAATGACTGAAACAAGTAAAAGAGAGAGTATGGCCCATATGCCTCTCAGAGTTTCTAAAATTACAAACCCAGCATCCCAGATTTCTTCTTTAACCTTTTCCTTACCGTTATTTCTATTGAAACACATTGCCTTATTTTAATTAATTTTGAAAATAATGAAGAATTTAGTAAAATAACTGTCATTATCAAGCTAGAGTTTTGGAACATAAATTAATATAAAATTTTAATGGCAGGTTTTAATTTTGATCACTCTAAAACAGGAAGCTTATATCATAGAACTAGGAGCAATTTCAGGCAGATTGGTATCAAAACAGTTAAATATAAGCAAGTGGTATCTAAAGACAAGTTCCTCATCTTCCATATGCTCTCAACTACATCCTCTCTTTTCCTCTCTGATTCCAATATGGAGAGTCTTTTAGTTATCATTTTTAATTATATTTTATTTTTATCTCATTATTCCAGACTTTAATAATTATTGTCTTGCTGCTGTTTCACTGCTTAATTGTTTATTTATTTATTTTTTTACTTACTTATTTATTCTTACTAATTCTAGCATATATTCTGTCAGTATCACCAATAAAAGCACCCCCCTTTCCCCCACTATTTCCACCGTCTCTGCCAATATTTCACCACCACCTTACAAGACTTTCTCTGCCAAACACCCACCACTCTTGATCCCACCGCCAACATCGTTATCATTACTGAAATTGCTCATCATTATCATCATCATCATCACCACCGTTGTCATCATCACCATCATCATCGTCGTTATCTTCATCGTCATCATCTTTATTGCTATCGTTGTCATCATCATTCTCATTATCATTGTCATCATTATCTGCTTTTACAAATATCATATGCGTTATCAGCACTGACCAGGACTGACCTGGATTAAACACTACCACCACTGCCATCGCCGCCACCACTGTTACACCATTCCTAATTTTCATTATCAACCCCATCAAAGTTGTTATATATATCCTAGTGTTATAATGATCAGTGTTGACTTTCTCATCGTCATCAGCAGCAGCAGCAACAACATCACCACTATCATTATTATTATTATTATGATGATGATTGTTGATGATTGATGATGGTGTGTGACAATCACATGGTTCTCGGTTCAATCCCATTGCACAGCACCTTGGATGCATTTCATTCTAACCTCAAGTTGACCAACACTCTGTGAAAGGAATTTGGCTGACAGAAACAGAGCTGGGATCAAGTTAGTCAACTAAACTTGCCAAGGTGGTACCCCAGCATGGCCACACTTCAATGACTAAAACAAGTAAAAGGGAATATTAGGTCAGAAGTCTGCCAAGAATTTAAGTAGGCTCATTAAGTTGGCGCTTGTCTCAGTTTCCGTGGTATATATGTCACCATCATCATGATCATTTAGCATCTGTTTTCCATGTTAGGTTGGATTAGACGGTTTGACTGGAACCGGTAAGCCAGAGGACTGCACCAGGCTCCAGATGATTTGGCATAGTTTCTACAACTGGATGCCCTTCCTAGCATACAGAAAGTAGTGGGTGCCTTTTATATGTCACCAGCACATGAGCCTTTTACATATCACTGACACAGGTAGCTTTTATGTGTGACTGGCATTGGCCATGGCTACCACTGACCCAGGTACCCGGCCATAACTACGATTTCCCTTGGCTAGACGGGTCTTCTCAAGCACAGCAAATCACTAAAAAGTCTTGATTACTTGTCATCACCTCTGTGAAACTCAACATCTGAAAATCATGTTTCATCACCTCATCTCATGTCTTCCTGGGTCTACCTCTTCCACAGGTTCCCTCCACAGTTAGGGATCAGCATTTCTTTATGCAGCTGTCTGCATCCATA
>NC_068992.1:10288985-10291485 GCF_001194135.2 Octopus bimaculoides
ACACACACACACACACACACACACACACACACACACACACACACACACACACACACATTATCATCATTTTGATGTCTACTCTTCTGTGCTTTCATGGATCAGATGAAAATTCATTGAGGCAAATTTTCTACAGCTGGATGCTCTTCCCGTTGCCAACCCTGACCTCTTTCCAAGCCAGGGAAATATTTTCTCATGGCCAAATTTGTTTTTGCAAAATACTAGAAATGAATGCCTTGTGTAATGAATTAGGTAGTTCAGGAAGGTTTCATACACAGTGTTTGGCATAGCAGTATTATTGCCCATTGCCTCAAGAGCAAAGGGCATATCTCAAGAAAAAAAGAAGCTAAATGTCAGTAACAAATTGACAGACAAGATTTTAAAGGTAACAGAAGAGTTGCTTGGGGTTGTACTTATTGAAGTGGAGGCGCAATGGCCCAGTGGTAAGGGCAGCGGACTCGCAATCATAGGATCGCGGTTTCGATTCCCAGAACGGGTGTTGTGAGTGTTTATTGAGCGAAAACACCTAAAAGCTCAACGAGGATCTGGCAGGGGATGGTGGCGAACCCTGATGTACTCTTTCACCACAACTTTCTCTCACTCTTACTTCCTGTTTCTGTTGTGCCTGTAATTGAAAGGGTCAGCCTTGTCACACTGTGTCACGCTGAATATCCCCGAGAACTACATTAAGGGTACACGTGTCTGTGGAGTGCTCAGCCACTTGCACGTTAATTTCAAGAGCAGGCTGTTCTGTTGATCGGATCAACCGGAACCCTCGATGTCGTAAGCGACGGAGTGCCAACAACAAGTACTTATTGGAGCATATACTCAAGGTAGATAACTACATCAGATGTTAGTAGTTAAGAGCATAACACTGTATCTATTATTTGTCTGTCTAGGGAATGTCTTTGACATTGTACGATGCTTTGCTGTCTGATGTTTACTTAAAAAGCTGGGTGTGGAGGAATGGCTTATGAAAGGTTTGCAAGCTATGTACAGAGATGCTGTCATCAATTCTCAATTAACCCTTATTTTTATCATATTTTTTTTTAAATACACTTCCTTTCTTTCCACTAATTATTAAAATAACGAAGAAAAATAATTTAGAAATTTAATCTTATCATCATTAAGTTGATATTTGGAACATAAACTTACAGGAAATTTTGATGGAAAGTTGAATTTAGATTACTTTGAGAAGAGAAGGTTGTATTATAAAACCAGGAGGGATGGTCTCAGTTGGGTTGGTATCAAAAGAGTTACATCTTTCATGATATGTATTTTTGTGTACCCATCATACCAGGTCTCAGGATGATATAATCAAATTGTTGTTTGTCTTACTTAAGTAGAATATAATACTGAATATTGAAATTAAACTATTTTTCGCTAAATGTTCTTCAATTAAATTACATTAATTTTTGTGGCTTCATTAATATTTGTCAATAATTGCATTATTACTCTAAGTAAAAATTTTCTTGTTTAAATATATTATTTAAAAGAGCAAAATATTCTCTCTACTGTCATCATCATCATCACCACCACCGTCATCATCATCATCGTCATCATCATCATCATCATCGTCAGCATTGTAATCATCACCATCATCATCACCATCAGCAGCAGCATTGGTTTACATCTGCCCTCCTTGCTAGCATGAGAGTGTGTTGTTTTTGTTGTTGGTGTTGGTGTTGGTTGGTGACAGTTGGGATATGGTGTATGGGTTTTTGGGGTTGGGGTATGAGTCCTTTTGGTTTTCTTTTCTTCCTTTGGAGTTGTTGTTGGTGGTAGTGATGATGGTGTTATTTCTGTTCTTGGTGGCGCTGGTGGTAGTATTGTTGTGGTGGCGCTGGTGGTGGTATTGTTGTTGTGGCGCTGGTGGTGGTATTGGTGGTTGGGCTGGCTTGTTGGTTGCTGATGTTCCTTCATTTGTTTGTAGAGCTGTTTAATTAGTTGTGCATATAGCAGTGTGGGTAGCAGTGCTGGTTTTTTCTTGGTTTTTGGATTTCTTGTGGTTGTTGTTGTTGTTGTTCATGATCTTGTTGTTGTTGTTTCTGTGCTAGTGGGCAACTGATTTTCAGGTGTGATTTGCTACCACATATGTAGCAACTTGGCTTTCTGCCTTCGACAGCCACATGCAAATTTCCAATTGTCTGTCAGTTTGATTTGATGTGGAATTTTTTCAAAGTTGATTGGATCAATTTGAGCAAGGATTTCCACTCCTTGACCAATCCAGTTTTGCTAGTCCAGGACAGCAATTTCCAAGATATGGATTTCCTCCTCGATATCGCAACAAATGGCAGACACAAACCATTTTATTTCTATCTCAGGGGGCACATTTTTTATTTTTATTTTTGTGATTCTATGACGAAGGTACGTAGGGATCATCATTAAGTTGTCACATTCAAAGGACTTTGTCAAGAAGTCCTTGGCTCATTCTTCACTGTCGAATCTAACTTCAATTGTGGCAAATATTTTTCCCCTTGTGATGTAGTCTTTAAAGGCCCAT
>NC_068992.1:10293071-10293513 GCF_001194135.2 Octopus bimaculoides
TATATATATTTATATATATATACACATATATATATATATATAGACTATATATATATATATATATACAATATACATATGTACACACACACATTTATATCTATATCTCTCTATACACAGATGTATGTATGTTTATGTATGTGTTTTTAAGTATATATATTTGTATATATGTGTGTGTGTGTGTGAGTGTGTCTCTGTGTATATAAACGTATATATATATATATATATATATATATATATATGTTGTTGTACTTGGGGATGGTCATATTGCCAGTTTAGCCAATAAAAACACACGCACTGTATATTTGGTGTTAATTTGCTTCAGCTTTATATTACATTAATCTTAATCTTATTTCGGCCAGAGTTCTTTCGTCACACTTCTGTGACCTCATCAGTGGTCCTTTGTTTCCTTCCTTCTTATGTGTGTCTCACCTTGCTAAATATC
>NC_068992.1:10293605-10295795 GCF_001194135.2 Octopus bimaculoides
GACCACTGATGAGGTCACAGAAGTGTGACGAAAGAACTCTGGCCGAAATAAGATTAAGATTAATGTAATATAAAGCTGAAGCAAATTAACACCAAATATACAGTGCGTGTGTTTTTATTGGCTAAACTGGCAAAATGACCATCCCCAAGTACAACAAAATCTGTTTCAACACACGATTTCACATCAAAAATCTTGCAAAACAAATATATATATATACATATATATATATATGCATACACTCACATATAAATGTATGTTAGCAGTGTTGTCAGAGTATCAGTCAGAATGCTCTGTGATATTTTTTCCAGCTCTCTGCTTCAACCTTTGTTCTAAAGTACAAATACTACCCAAGGACAGTTATACCTTTCATCCTTTTGCTTTTGTCGCTTGATAAATGATGTAGTAATCCTGGTCGGTATATTAGTATGAATCGGTAGCAGCGTTGAATGCCATGTCTTGTATGTTTGGCCAAAATTCCAATGACGTAATCTAGTAAAAAAAAAAAGTTGGGCTTACAATTGTGTGGTTGTGAGTTTGATTCCCAGACCGGACTATGTGTTGTGTTCTTGAGCAAGACACTTTATTTCACGTTGCTCCAGTTCACTCAGCTGTAGAAATGAGTTGCAATGTCACTGGTGCCAAGCTGTATTGGCCCCTCTGCCTTTCCCTTTCCCTTGGACAACATTAGTGATTTGGAGAGGGGAAACTGGTATGCATGGGTGACTTCTAGTCTTTCATAAACAACCTTGTCCAGACTTGTGCTTTGGAGAGGATCTTTCTAGGTGCAATCCGATGGTCTTTACCATTTGCACACACACACATGCACACACAAACACACACATACATATTCAGTATAGTAAAGACATGAAAGTTGTGTGGACTTGACTGGGAGCCATCTCGGAGTAGGATGAAAGAGAAACAAGTGTTATGCTGAAGCTCCAATATGCAGTTCTTGCAATGAAGCCTGTTGAAGAATATAATAAAGACCAGAGTATATAGAAACAGCGATGAGGTCAGGTTAACAGGAAGTTAAGGGAATATAAATCAACAGTTAAAAAAGAAATATGGATCATATAAATGAAATGATTGTTAAATACTGTTTTATTTGATTCAACTCATATGTAATAGCGAAAGATCATTTTCAATATACATACATTATTTGGGCATTGATGCATGTGGGGGATAATAGTAGGGAAGAAGATGGCTTTGTAATCCAGCTAGAAGTAACTTGCAGGAGAGGGAGACAAAGATTATAGAGGAAGAGGTGGTGAAAGTCGATCCCAGGAGGCTGAATCTCACAAAAGATATGACAAAGGACTGAAACAGGTGGTTGTGTATGTGTGAGTCAGTGTAGAGGGGAAAACTCATCCAGTTTGTGCATTGTAAGCATTGGAAAATGAATATAAAATGATTGTATTGATGATGATATATATATATACATATATAAGCATGTATATGTGTGTTTGTATCTATATATATATATATATATATATATATATATATATATATATATATATATATATGTATATGTATGTATGTATCTATATCATTTATGTATGTATATGCATGTTGGATATATCTAAATATGGATGGCACTCTCTTGGTAATTTATCTTAAGCTACATGCACAAGTGAAGGGCTAATTACAATACACCTGAAGAATTGAGGTATTTGGTGATAATACATACCAGGCTGAAACATTAATTCAGATATACACGCCTACATATATGTGTGCGTGTATGTATATTTATAAATGTATGTATGTATTCATGTATACACACACACACACACACACACACATACACACATATGTTTGCAGAGGAAATGTTTAAACAGCAATCTGTTGGTAATTCATCTCTAGTCATATGCTGTAGTGAAAAGTTAATTACAATGTGTATGTATGTATATATATATTGTGTGTATGTGTGTGTGTGTGTGTTTGTGTGTGTATGAACAGCTAGGGTATTAAATGCTAACACATACAGGATTATATAGCATTATGTGCATATATATTAATACTGTCTCACAAACTCACATATTGCATATGTTTAAACAGACAGCTGCAGTATTATGTGACATGATTTATAGAATATATATGCATTTCTACTAAAGTTAAATACAGCAATCTATTGGAAATAAATAGATTGCAAACCACATGCAGTATTACTGTTATATTTCGGTTTGAAACATT
>NC_068992.1:10295805-10296359 GCF_001194135.2 Octopus bimaculoides
AAAAAAAGGTAAAAAAAAAAAAAAAAAGAAAAAAAAAATCAAATAATTCTCTGAAGTTCTGAAGGCAATATTTTCGAGAAATAATACAGCAATAAATAAGAAAGAAATAATAAATTAAGCAAGGCAAAAAAATGGTATTTTTAATGATTTCTTTTCGGCAGTCGACTTATCTCTTGGGATTATACAAACTGTCAAATTATACATACACTGAAATTATTCAGATAAACTTTATCAGCAATAAAATGTATTTTCTGGTAGGAATTAGATTGGCTAAAGTTGTTGAATGGATAAAGGTACTGGAGCACTGTTCCTCTACCGCACAGATCTTGCAGCTCCATGTCAAACACATGCAAACATTACTACTACATAGACGTTACTGGACAGAACCTAGAGACAGGTTTTTTTCTAGCTGGAGTAACATGTGTCCTAGTAAATGACTGAATGTTATGAATGCATTTATTATTGACCTCAAACAGTTGACAGGCAAAGTTGTCTATATATATATATGTGTGTGTGTATAAATATATTATATATATATATATATATATATATAT
>NC_068992.1:10296716-10297732 GCF_001194135.2 Octopus bimaculoides
GGGTCGACCAAAGCCTTGTGAGTGGATTTGGTAGACGGAAACTGAAAGAAGCCTGTCGTATATATGTATATATATATGTATGTGTGTATGTGTTTGTATGTCTGTGTTTGTCCCCCCAACATCGCTTGACAAACGATGCTGGTGTGTTTATGTCACCGTAACTTAGCTGTTCGGCAAAAGAGACCGATAGAATAAGTACTAGGCTTCCAAAGAATAAGTCCTAGGGTTGATTTGCTCGACTAAAGGCGGTGCTCCAGCATGGCCACAGTCAAAAGACTGAAACAAGTAAAAGAGTAAAAGAGATATATATACATATATACATATACATATATATATATGTATATTTGTATTTATATATATGTATATTTGTATATGCATATTTGTGTATATATATATGTGTGTATATATATGTCATAAAATGTTTATATAAATGTGTGTATATGTATATAAATATATATATATATATATATATATATATATACACTTGTGTGTGTGTGCATGTGAAGTGTATGTGTGTCTACATGATGCATGTATGTGCATTCACATGTATCAGTTTCTCTAACTGTCCATCCCTCTCTACTTAACTCTGTACACTGTATACAAATGTCTATTTGTACCTGTATGCAGGTAGATGGAAATGTGTTTTTGTGTGATCCCACAGTCATGCACGAAGCATATTTATCACTTTATAACATCAGGTTAAAGTTGAACACATCTGCCAATAAGCTGACTGTTGAAGAGTACACATTCTTCCACCACACCCTTTCATCCCCACCACCACCACCAGCACTACTCTTCTACCATTGCCACTACCACCATAGTCACCTCCACCCACCACCACCACCACCACCATTGACAACGAAAATGGAATGAAGAATTAATCAATGGCAGCTACTCCCTCCTTCAGTTTCTCGGTTCCTCACCAAGAATTCAACACTTCTCTCTTCTAACCTGCATGCACTTCCAATGTCAGAATGATATTATATATATATATATATATATATATATATATATAT
>NC_068992.1:10298427-10300469 GCF_001194135.2 Octopus bimaculoides
ATATATATATATATATATATATAAATATATAGCTGTATTTACGTATATTTATGTATGTATATATAATATGTATGTGTATATATGTGTGTGTGTTTATATATATATATATATATATTTTACATATGTGTGTATATATATATAGATGTTTATATGTATATATATATATATATATATATATATAATGTTTATATATTGATCTATTTATATTTATATAGCAACTTAATATACAATATAACATGTAAAGGTTGCTGTGAATACTACATTAAACAAAAATGGTATAACACTCAAGAAAAGAATGATTATACATCATCAACAGATTAGGGAACCATATACAAGAAAATTTCATTTGAGTCAGCATAAAGAAGATTGTTGGGGTTAGGTTTTACCAAACTATTTAATCTTCTCATTCTATCAGTGCACCAATACAATAATGGAACAGCAACAAAACAGTAGAGAAATATATTTTATTTATAATTACCAACTGACACTTAATGAATTATGTTTTAATTAGCACACAACACTAATTGTATTTCAACATTCTTAAAAAAAGCAAAAAAAAAAACAAGAAAAAAAAACAAGAGTTGTAACTTTTTGAGTAAAGTAAACTTATTTTGTTTATAAAAATCAGAAATCTGTTTCTTTATCTGATGTTTAAATTAAATATTCTTTCTTTTAAATGAACCTCCTTGATTCTGTATAACTAAAAAGGTCATGTGATGTGCAGTGATGAAAGGGCTTTGATTAATAAACAACTAATTGATTGTTTAACCACTGCTTTAAACAAATGACCAATTAGTTAGTTGGTTTGATATTTAACCAATTGACTAACGACAAAGAAGTGGTATTGAATCAGTGGATGTGTTTTTTGTTATTGATGTAATGATCCTCCCAAGACATAACAAGATTTGTTTCAGCACAAATTCACATCAAAAATTTTGCAAAGCAAATACAGAAGCAAAATAAAAATATTGCTCTCTGAAAAGAATAACCAATATATGCCTTTATCAAAAAAACATGAAGCCCACAGACTGACAATTATATCCCTTATCTTGGAATTACATCAGGTAGCATTTCTATCTAAAATTAATCTTACATGTTTCTTCCACTTCATGGGATAATGACAGACTAATGTTTTAGCCACAGGCATAACCAACCTAGATAATTCATTATGATGAGAGAGAGAGACGAAATGTTTTCAGTCACAGACATAACCAAACAAGGTAGATTATTAGAGACAAATTGTATTAGCCACAGACATAACTAATTGAAATGTATTAACAAAAAATTAATGTTACTACTGAGAAGGCGAGTGTTGTAGCCAGAGACATAACTAACCGAGATATATCATGAGACTAATTGCCTTAGCTGCAGAATAATTGAGAAGAATCATTAATAATAAACTTGACTGTTGCGAGACTGTTTTAGGCAGAGATATAACTAAGTGCGGTAGAATGTTAATAATAAACTTGACTTTTGAAAGAGAGATTAAGTGTTTTTAGCCACAGACATAACTAAGTGATGTAGAGCATAAATAATAAACATGACTGTTGTGAGAAACCGCATTTCTAGCTACAGACGTAACTAGCTGTGGTAATTGCTTAATTAGCTCTAGTTTTACTTTAATCTAATCCCTACTGGCTCTGTGTGTGACTGGAAATACTACAAACGAAAATGAAATTATGAAAGTTTTAATTGGTACCCGCTACAATATTCTTAACAGGTGAAGGTGTAAGTGGAGGAGAAAGACGAGTGTGGGGAGGGTGAACAAAAAAAAAATAGCAAAGCAACAAAACAACAGTAAAAAAAAAGAGAGAAAAATGCTTGGTAATAATTATGTTTCATAATTCCTTGTCTTCAAAGCATCTCCTCAACATAAAGCTGTTTTCTATTATGTCTTCTGTTATTATTATTTCTTTGTCTTATTTATTATACTTATATTTCTTCTTCTTCTTCTTCTTCTTCTTCTTCTTCTTCTTCTTCTTCTTCTTACTATTATCATATCTCTGCATATATATATATATATATATATATATATATATATA
>NC_068992.1:10302061-10307067 GCF_001194135.2 Octopus bimaculoides
TCCAGTTTGATTTGGCTTGGGTTCTACAGCTTGATGCCCTTCCTAGTGGGTGCTGGATGCTTTTTACAGGGCACCAGCTGTTCCCCAGTGGGGGGACTGGCTTCAATACTTCTGCTGTGGAGAATGAGGCTTCTCAGGTACAGCAAGGTACCTGATACCTCAGTCCTTTGTCATCTTGTCTGAAAGGTTCCATGTCCTGATGTCATACTTCAGTACCTCATCCTGTGTCTTCCTGGGTCAACCTCTTCTACGAGTTCTATCCACTGAGAGATCAACAAACATTCCCTACCACTTGGCTCCTTTCTTAGCTAATTATAATTCTGTTCACTTTCAGGATTCAACAAATTTGATGAACAAACTCCCTTTCCCCAAAGTGTGCAATATTTAATTTAACATCCTCAAACAGTTGGGTAGGATCTCAATTAGACATGAACATGAAAGGGGGCTTTTGTGGGAAACAAAATGGCCCTTCAATGTTAATCTCATTACCAACATGCTACTCAAGTGCACACAAATCTTCTCTTTAATCTTTTCACTACTTTTTGTTTTCCATGAAACTCACCCAAAAGGCATATTGTTTAAATTCAAATTTCAACTTCAGCTGCAATGTTTGTAAGTTTTCACTTCTTGTTCTGTAACTTTGACAGGTTTAGTTAATTAAATATATTATCACTCCTGCACCTGCATTTTTCCTGCTAAATATATATATATCATCATCATCGTTTAACGTCCGCCTTCCATGCTAGCATGGGTTGGACGATTTGACTGAGGACTGGTGAAACCGGATGGCAACACCAGGCTCCAATCTAATATATATATATATCACTACATATATCACTATCTACACACACAGACGCATGCACACACAAACACACATACACACACCATTATGTATATGCACCAAGGTGACAGAATCATTAGCATGCTTGGCAAAATGCTTATTAGTGGCATTTTGTACATTTTTACATTCTTGGTTCAAATGTTGTCGAGGTTGGTTTTCAGGATCAAGGAACTAAATACTGGCTTAATACTGGGGCTGATACAGTCAACCAGCTCCAACCACAAAATTTCAGGATTTGTGCCTACAGTGGAAAGGATTATGTATGTTTATCTATCTGCGTGTCTGTTTATTTACCTGTCTATTTATATATAAAACTCTGTGTGTGTGTGTGTGTGCATGCGTGCGTGTGTGTGTGTGTCTGTGTGTGTGTGTGTGTGGATACCTGTTGAGCCCATAGATGAAATGAGGGAAGGCTCAGTATGGTTTATCTATATACTAGAAATAACAACTGAAACTCTAAACAATCTTTTACTTGTTTCAGTCATTTGACTGCGGCCATGCTGGAGCACCGCCTTTAGTTGAGCAAATCGACCCCGGCACTTATTCTTTGTAAGCTTAGTACTTATTCTATCGGTCTGTTTTGCCGAACTGCTAAGTGATGGGGACATAAACACACCAGCATCGGTTGTCAATCAATGCTAGGAGGACAAACACAGACACACAAACATACACACACACATATATATACGATTTATATGATTTATTTAGCTTATGTGCATTTCAAATAGCTTGGCAAAACCCAAGCGCTAGCTATACATTGCCATATGCATATTTAATTGACCTTTCATTTCATCAGCTAAAATGCTGTAAAAGAAGAATAGTTAGGTGCCATGCTTTTCTTTTCAAACCCAGTGTCCATGTCATAGGCAAGGAGAAGCATGTTTATCAAATCTGCTTAGTGTAATGGCAGCTAGTAGTTGTATGTATCTTGTCATGATAGAATTGTAATTCAATCTGTGATGCCATTAAGTACAGCCTAATTAATAAAAGAAGACAAAATAAATTTACTAGAAGCATAAAAGAAAATCAGTGTCTATTAATAAAAATTTGCTTTTGACTGTTGGAAGAATTTATATTGAGTGAAATAACATTCATAAAATAAATAAAATATTGTGTATGTACTCATGCACACACATACACTCACACACACACATACACACACACACACACACTTTTATCATTAGGGGAATTTACGTTAATTACATTAGTAGAATCAATAAATAAAAAAGTAATTCAAACTAATACACACTCACATACATGTATTGTATAAATGCATACACATCTACACGCATACACATATACATATATACACACCCACATACATATGTGCAATAAACACATGCATGTGTTTGTGTTTGTGCATACATTCATATTCATACTTATATATGTGCATACATTCATAATACAAATCAGTATGGATTTACTCTGGATTTTGAACATTTTTTGTTGAGAGAAGTATCAAAATTCTAACTTAACTAAAGGATAAAACAAACTGAGGGTATGGAAATCATTAGAATATGATACAGTGACTAAAGAATTAATTCTAATATCTGTCAGTTTGTGGATAATTTAGCATATCATTATATTTGTTAATCCCTATAAAGAAGTATATGCTATAATAGAGGATTAAGAAAATAAAATTAATATATTTATGTATTAGAATATACTAATAAGTAGCGTACACTTTTGAGAAAACCTAGAAAATTCTTTCATTTAAATATGAACACTGTAACATTAATTCATTACACTTATTTATTAGGTTTGAGCTGCATTTAAGGATTTACAGCATCTTGAGCCATAAATTTCATCCAACATTCTCTCCATTATATGGTAGGGCACTACTTATTACTGACCATTCAATACAATATATAACATTATTCTCTTTGAGATTCGAAATAAACTTGCTTTATAATGTGACATTTTCTTTACTTTGTTATTTCAATTAAGACTTATGATTATAGAAGCTAGATTTAAACTATGCTGTGGAAGTACCTATATAATATGATTATACATATGTTTTTTGCAGAGCATTTGTAAATGATATTCTTTCTTAAGCATTTGTCTTTCATTGGGCAGTCTTGATGGTTTCTACATTAACATAATTCATTAAATCTGTCATTAAATAAGTTTACATTCAATAGATTCATATTCCTCTTCTAACCTGTCCATATCATGATTAGTAATGTGAGTGTATGCATACTTATGTGCATGTGTATAAATGTATGTATACATGTGTGTGTTCATACATGCATATATATATATATATGGGTGTATATATGTATGTGCAGGTGTGTATATATTTATAAGTATTTATGCAATGCATGTATGTATGTATGTCTGTTTGGCTGTGTATGCCTGTGTATGAGTGAGTGTGTACATTTGGAACATTTTAATATTTATTATTTTTTTCATTTATTGATTTTTAAGTTATGTAATTTTACGTAATATAAATTCTCCCGGTGATCAAAGAGTGTGTGTATGAGTAAATACTTATGGCACATTTTATTTTGTTTATTTTATGGAATGTAATTTTACTTAATTTAAATTCACCCAACAGTCAAAAACATATTTTTCGTAATAGCTACTGATTTTCTTTTATAGTTTTAATAAGTCCATTTTGTCTTCTTCTCGTAATTAGGTTGTACTTAACGACATCACAAATCAAATTACAATCCTGTCATGACAAAATACACACAACTACTAGCTATCATTGACCATTTAGCATTTAAAACTGACCATATCCAGCTGAAATTTTCTACCTGTTTTATGTTTAGAGTGGCCAGATCCAGCCTCTCAGATCTGCTGTATATATTTATTGTAAAAATAAACAATCACATTGTCAAAATCTCAAGGTGGTGAGATAACTCAGGATAAATAGAAAACAATCTGAATAAATAAGCATAACATTATACAAAGTAATCTGAACATGAAAGGGTTAGACTAGGTTGATGTGTTAAACATGAGTGCTTATCATGTGTTGACGCAACTCTTTCTTTCTCTTTTTCTCTCTCTGTCTCTCCCTTGTTCTCTCTCCAGCTTTCACATCCTTGGTGTGGCACTGGGTCAAAGGGTAAAACTCTGAAGAGGGTCTCCATGTCTACCCATGACTATAGGTACCTAGACAGCTTAAAACAATTAGCAAAAACATGGTGCATACAGGTTCCTTCATTCCTTCTTATCGATACTCCAGTACCCACTTATCACAGACTGGCAAAGTCATTAGGGCTTTGCTGTATTTGCTCTGACACAGGGCACTGAGGTCAAATTTAGCTTACATCCTTTTATGGTTGATAATAAACATAAAATAATAAATAAATGCACCCTTTTAAAGCCTAGCCAGGCTCATGGGCCCGGTTTTCCAGTTTGAATGGCATATGTGTTCCCCAGCTGGATGGGATGCCAGTCCATTGCAATGTTACTCATTTTTGCCAGCTGAGAGGACTGAAGCAACGGTGAAAATGAAGTGTTTTGCTCAAGAACACAACGCATCACCCGGTCCAGGAATCGAAGCCACAATCTTACGATCATGGTGCTGACACCCTAACCACTAAGCCACACACCTCCACGATAATAAACATAACCAAGGGGAAATCATTGTTGGAACTGTATAGGTTTTGGACCACATGCCTTGTGCAGTATTTGTTCTGTGTTCAAATTTTGTCATGGCCTATTTGGTGGTGGTCGTGTGTGTGTGTGGGAGATTTCTTCTGTCACCCAGCTAAAAGCCATCATCTAGTGCTTTGCTTTACCTTTAACCAAATCCTCTCTGTTGCAGGTATTTGTGCCTGATTTCAGGTTTGAGACAATCACCATCACTCCCTGCTGTATGTCTAGGAAACCTTCCAAAAAGGGTCATGAGTACTGCCTTCGCAAGCGGCACTCTCTGGCCTCCCCCTATACATAAATTCAAACCATTCTTCCGCTTGTTAGTAATCTAACAGCCTCATGTTTCTTACTCCATTTATACCATTCTTCCATTCGTCTTCTTTCAAAGTTCACCAAACACATTTCCATCTTCTACATGAATTGTAATGTTTTGTCAGTATTATTATTATTATTATTATTATTATTATTATTATTATTATTATTATTATTATTATTATATTATTACTATTATTATTATTATTATAAATAAAAGAATTATTATTATCCTTTCATCATCATC
>NC_068992.1:10307751-10312757 GCF_001194135.2 Octopus bimaculoides
ATAGCAAACAAAAACAAAGGAATATTGACAAAAGGCAAGATTGAACAAAATAAAGTATAACAAAAAGATGCTATTTAATTTTTCTTTCAGAAGTTTGAATGACTTTGGCTTTTGGTAGCTTCAAACATATTTCCTATAGAAATTTTATTTCTTTTCAAGTTTCCTTCGTTTTTTTTTTATTATGCTTTTTATTTTTTGTTTGTTCACATTCGACTTCTTTGGAAAGTTAATTCTTTGAAACAGAAGTTTCTAGATTAAAGTTTAACAATCATCATCATTTTCAATTGTATCACTTCATCACAATGGACAGAGTGTGTATGTGTATGTGTGTGTGTGAGAGAGAGAGAGAGAGAGAGAGAGATAGATAGATATATATATATAGAGAGGGGCAAAGAAAGAGAGATGAAATAGTTACTTCAGTTGATCACTGTGACCTCTTACTTACCCCCACTCTGTATATGGACATAAGGAATTAGAAGGTGTAAAAGAAAAACAGAAAATAACCAAAAAGAATCTAAAAATTATAACATTCAGGACACTTGGTGGTGAAAATGAAAATCACATTGAAAGCATTGCTTTATAAAATATTATTTTATATTATAAATTAACCAGTACAATTTAAGTATGAATAGCAAAATATAATATCAAAAGCACGTATCTTAGAGAGGAAAAAGCTCATTCAAATGGGACTAAAAACACATACGTATCACTTTCTGGGAATCTATGTTGTCAATTAGACTGCAAATTGAATGCTATTTGTGCCTCTTAAATTAACCCATAAAGCACTGGGATTTGCACTTAGATAGTATGGACTGCTGAGCACATTTTATGAAAATGAGATTACCTTGCAGACATAAAAAACAAAAAAAAAATAGTTAAAATATCTTCTTAGTATATAATGGTGGCAAGTTTTACATCATCTGAAAAGTTGTTAGTTGAACTATTAGTCCTCATGCATTCTGGCGGGTATCGGAGCGTTTGAGTGACATTAGACTCCAAGAAATCTCATAAATTAAATGCATCTATCTGGGCCATGATCGTGGCCTCAGCCAAGATTATGGCCCATCGTGCTTTATGTGTTAAATTCCATAAATGCTGTATTATCTTTTGTTTCAACTCTATTGTTATATCTCCTCAAGTTTGTCTCTTGTTTCTCAGAGAATTGGCCAGCTACTTAGCATTTGCTGGATAAGTTATTTTAGGAATGTCAGACATAGCAAGCTGTCTTTCCTGTATAAGTTTGAGATTTGTGATGGTAAATGAACTGTGAATATAAAGAAATCATAAATTAATAGTTGCATTTTGAATGTAAATGATCTTAGAGACAATAAGCAACAGATTGAGCTGGGAAAAAGGAGAAAGAAAATAAAGAGAAGACACAAACTCATGGTAACGCTTGGACAATATACACATTGCATATTATTTACATAAAATTCTTAGCAATTAAAATATATATAATATGCATGTGTATATGTGTGTGTGTGTGTGTGTGTGTGTGAATGACCATCATTAATGGTAGAGATGCACAACAGATTTCTTTCAAAATAGTGCTCAATACATAATAATTAAATATATTTTTGATTCAGAGCAAATTACAGCTGTTTTGGCCTCCTAATTTTATCAAATGGTGTTTTTTACATGCCACCTGCAGATATATATATATATATATATATATATATTTACAAATGTGTTTCTATATTTACATCTATTTAAATCTCTTTCTCTCTCTCTCTCTCTATATATATATATATATGTGTATGTATGTATATCTATGTGTGTGTGTGTGTGTGTGTTCTTGATGAAAAGTAGGTTGAACCAGATCATACTTATTTCCTATTGAATATAATTTTTTTTTTTGTTAGGTTGTTTAAAGTCTTTATAATAATATTTCCCTGAAATATATCCTGTTTTAACAACCTTTTACCATCCTTCATTATCTAATAAAATCTCGTTTCTCTTTGTTTTCATTTACGAATATCATTTTGCATATTTTGCTTAATTCTTCACCTTCATTGCACAAGGTTTTATATCAACATTTATACCAAATTTGTTTTTCATTTTCATTTCCATGGTTGCTTTATGTGATGTGGTTTTGTTATGAACCTAACGTTGGTGAGTGCCATCCTTGGCCCTCTGAAAGTCACCAGAAGAGAAGCTGTTTATGCAGTTCCTTATTGCTATGGACATTTGCATAGTTAACGGGATCCTGAATGCGTAGACAAAGATTGGTTGTTTTGTTTTATGTAGTATTCATAGCAAACTGTGATTTGATTCATTGCTGCATCCAAGCACTTGATAAATACCAGATTCGTTGCTACTGTTGTCTCCAGGTTGATTTTTTTTACGAAAGGGGGTGCAGTTTGTTTCCCTCAGCAAATTGAGTTCATTAGGCCACTGTCCCTGTAAAAGCTTATAGTAATTATCTTTTGTCGTTTACTTGTTTCGCTCATTTGACTGTGGCCATGCTGGGGCATAGCCTTGAAGTGTTTAATCAAACAAATCAACACCAGTGCTCATTTTTAAATCTGGCATTTATTCTATCAGTCTCTTTTGTGAAACCACTAAGTTACGAGGACAGGAACAAAGCAGTACTGGTTAACAAGCAGTGGTGGGGGACAAACACAAAGACACACAAAGACACACACACACACACACACACACACACACACACACACACACACACCATTGGTTGGCAGTGGCTTGGCGCTATAGTAGAAAGCACTTGCCTAAGGTGCCATGCAGTAGGACTGAACCTGCAACCACATGATTTTGAAGTGAACTTCTTAACCACACAATCACGCCTGTGTCAATACTTAGGAAGAACAGACTCTTTGAGAGTATTGTAAGCATTTTAGTTGGCTATGTTGTGTGTGCTGAGTACATTTGCTGTTGGTTTTGCTTGTGTAGCGACACTGTTTTATACATTGTTGTGGGATTTTTCATAAATTTCTGTTATGCTATTATATAGCAAGGTATTATGGGTTCTTACGCACCTCATATAAACTAGTTTTGTTCTGTCCACAAAGACGAACACGTGGTTGGAAAGAATTTATTGTTTTTTATGTTCCTCCTGCAGCTTCTGTTGGTATTTGAAGGTTGTGTTTCAGAATTTCATGGTTTTCATTATGTTTAGAACATCATATTCAAATATATCTGCAAGAGAACATAAATAAAATAGTGTGCTCTTACAATCCTCCATTCATATTTACCCTATAAATAAACACACACATACACACATGCACATACATACACATACAATGTCATAAATGACACACAAGCTTGTGTCAGTATAATGGATGCAGCAAAAAGAAAGTAGTGTGTGTGTGTGTGTGTGTGGTTGAATGATGCTTTCTTTGTGCATTTTTCAATAAAGGCCTCTTTGACTAGCAGTTCTGGGTCTTCTGTATCCTAGATTCCTTTTGACATTTGGTCTGTCATTCTTGGAAGCAGGACTCAATACTTCCACAGCTTTACATTACAGGTACTCATTTGTGAATCCATTTGATTTTTCCCAAATCATTTTACTAAGTTATTCTTGTTTAATCCCTGGTGAGCCCTGATTAAGTAAACCTATTTCAGTGGTGTTCCCTCCATGACCATCTCATCTTATTTCCATGAACAGTGCTGAGTTGTTGTCATTGTCATTTTTAGCCCCAGGTCAACAGTATTTGAGAAGTCCTTTGATCAGTAATGATCCAGCCATGACCATCTCTTGTTTTGAAGAATACTGTTGAGTTTTTGTTGTTGTTTTGCTCCAGATCAGACTTGATTGAGCAATGCTATGACCAATAACGTTCCTGCCATGGCCACCTCATCTGATTCTTGTGAGCAACGTTCAGTCGATGTTGTTTAACCCCAGGTCAGCTCTGATTGAGCCAGCCTATGGTCAACAATGTTCCATACATGACCACCACATCATATTTTCTGGTTTATTGAGTTGTTGCTGTTGTTGTTGTTGTTGTTTAACCTCAAGCCAATTATGACTGAGCAGACTTAACTAAGCCATGTTATTGTGCCTCCTTTTTATTATTATTATTATTATTATTATTATTATTATTATTATTATTATTATTATTATTGTTATTGTTATTATTATTATTATTATTATTATTATTATTATTATTATTATTATTGTTATTATTATTATTATTATTATTATTATTATTATTATTATTATCATAATAATTATTATTTTGGTTTGGCCTAGGTTCAGTCTTATTCCTGGTAGGGTTTATGTGGGTAGTGAGTTACTACCTATAACCTTAGGTATCCATAAGTTTTCAGCTGTCTTTCAAGTGCTTAGAACCCTTCTGATAATCCTTGCGGTCCCTAAGAGAAAAAACTTTCTGTAGGAGGCTTCAGTTATTGCAGACATGACCTTTACTGTTTTCATACTCCAAATTCTTCCTATTTAAAATTTTAAGGAGTTGTATTTTCTTTTGTTTCTCATCCTCTTTCTTTATCATCCAAGAATCAAACGGCCATGATGGGTTGATTAGTAAGCAACTTCACTTTTCCTTATCTATAATTGCTATGTCTGGTCTATTAGTTTCTAATTTCTTGTCTGTTTGAATAGGAAAGTCCCACAAAATCCTGCATTTCTCTGATCCCAGTACTCTTTCGACTTTATGATTGTACTATGTGTTTCCTGCTTCAAATCCCCATTTCTGGCATATCATCATCATCATCATCATCATCATCATCATCATCATTATTATTATTATTATTATTATTATTATTATTATTATTATTATTATTATTATTATTTTATGTTTGACTTTTGTTTTGTATTTGTACAAGTTGGATCCAAGTCTCACCCAGAGACCTCAAGAGACAACAAGTTAGAAGTTCATGTAGGTGTTATGCCTAGGGTACCATATATTTGAATTTGTACAGTTTTGATCTAGTGAATGTTTAAGAAACCATAAGAAAATTATGTGTTTGTTTTAAAATTTGAGATCACATAGACAGTATTTTACGTAGGATATTATTATTATTATTATTAT
>NC_068992.1:10313374-10314204 GCF_001194135.2 Octopus bimaculoides
TACCAACGTCGCCTCCCTGGCACTTGTGCCAGTGGCACGTTAAGGGACATTCAAGCGAGATCGTTGCCAGTGCTGAGATGGACTGGCTCCTGTGCAGGTGGCACGTAAAATACACCATTTCAAGCGTGGCTGTCGCCAGTACTGCCTGACTGGCCCTCGTGCCGGTGGCACGTAAAAGCACCCACTACACTCTCTGAGTGGTTGGCATTAGGAAGGGCATCTGGCTGTAGAAACTCTGCCAAATCAGATTGGAGCCTGGTGTAGCCATCTGGATTCACCAGTCGTCAGTCGAATCGTCCAACCCATGCTAGCATGGAAAGCAGATGTTAAACAACGATGATGATGATGATGATGGCATTTTATCCTTTCAGGGTTGATAAATTGATGTAATCTTGGGATGATGTAATCGACTGGACCCCACCCCCATAATTTCAGACTTTATACTTAAAATAGAAAGAATTATTACAGCATTGTACTCATTTTGTTTTTCCTTATTTATTTTCAAACCCTGAGCAGGCTTCAAAATATTTCCACTGATGATACTCTTCAACTCACATCTTAAACAATTCTTTTATTGCAATCATTTACTCAGATTTATTTCATTTAAACATTACTTGTGTGTGTGTGTGTGTGTGTGTGCGTGTGCATGTGCGTGCATGTGTGTGTGTGTGTGTGTGTGTGCGTGTGCATGTGCGTGCATGTGTGTGTGTCTGCGTTCAGTATGCACATTCAAATATATGCACACACACATGTATATAATTATACCTATACATACATGCATATATATATATATATATATATATATATATATATATATATATATATATATA
>NC_068992.1:10314828-10316386 GCF_001194135.2 Octopus bimaculoides
TTATTATTATTATTTTTATTATTATTTTTATTTTTATTATTTTTATTATTATTATTTTTATTATTATTTTTATTATTATTATTATTATTATTATTATTATTATTTTTTATTATTATTATGATTATTATTATTATTTATTATTATTATTATTATTATTATTATTTTTATTTTTATTATTATTATTATTATTATTGCTACTGTCCCTTATATCTTGAGCCCTCATGGCCAATAAAAAAATATAATTGTCTTTTTTTATTTGTAGTAGTAGTATTTTGTGTTTCTTGGAGCCTAACTAGATCTTGACTAAGGATTGCTAAATATAGTGTTTAGAATCAGCTCTGTGAGAACTTTTATGGAACGTTCGGTTTCATATAAGGAGAAAACGATGCAGAAGAAGAAATTAGAAAAGGAAAAATACTAGGGAGAAGTAAAAGAAAAAAAAAAAACAGGAGGTGAAAAAAAAGGAAGAAGAGAAAAAAGGATTAGATAATAGAGAAGAGGAAAAAGGAGAAAATAAAGAGAAGAAAAATGGTAAGATAAGTAGAAGAGGAAAAACAAAATTGTTTCTCTTTTTATTATGGAGATAGAGAAGACATTTATGTTTGGGTAAAATGAAAATAGTAATAATAATTCTTTCATTTTATTTGCCATCAGGGTACTTTTGTTCATACAATAAAATGCAAAACATATATAGAAAGATGTTACAAAAATACTTGGTGTGAGTAAAAGAACGTTAATATCAAAAAATCAAGAGCATTGGCAAAGGCTTTGCAAAATATATTTAAGATATTTTTGTTCTGCATTTATCAGATGAGTTATTGGATAATCCTATGACTTCAGGTTCAGTCCTCTTTCACAGCACTTTGATGGAAACTGAAAGGAAGTCTGTCTTATGTATATATATATGTATATAGACGTTTGCTACTGATGATGCTCAAAGAAGCATAAATGCATATTTCATAATCCCATCACTGTTGCTAGGCCCTTTCCACCTGCTACTCATACATTGCTGTGTTTGTGTGGCTCTACACATTTATATACTCTTTTACTCTTTTACTTGTTTCAGTCATTTGACTGCAGCCATGCTGGAGCACCGCCTTTTAGTTGAGCAAATTGACCCCAGGACTTATTCTTTGTAAGCCTAGTACTTATTCTATCGGTCTCTTTTGCCGAGCCGCTAAGTTATGGGGGCGTAAACACACCAGCATCGGTTGTCAAGCAATGTTGGGGGGACAAACACATACATATATACGACGGTCTTTCAGTTTCCGTCTACCAAATCTACTCAAGGCTTTGGTCGGCCCGAGGCTATAGTAGAAGACAAAAAAAAAAAAACTGTTAAGTAGTTTGTCCAGCTTGCTAAAGATTCTGTCAGCTCGTCGTAAATGATGACGCATGTCAAATGCAAAACCGGATGTAACAAACAGCTGATAGCACTACTACATAATATATATTTTATACAATGCAGTATATATATATTAAATCTAGAGTAATTTCTAAATTTCAATAGTCAGAACTATTTATAATGATGCTCGTGACCATAATAAATGACAGGATC
>NC_068992.1:10316486-10317161 GCF_001194135.2 Octopus bimaculoides
AAGAAGAAGAATGATAATGTATCATAATATATAATAACAACACTAGTAACAGTAATAGTAATGATGATGATGATGATGATGATGGTGGTGGTGGTGGTGATGGTGATGATGATGATGAAAATAACGATATTGTTTTGTCTTTTACTCTTTGACTTATCCTTGAACTTTTTGGCAATCAATAAGTAATCTGAGCTGATAAAGGAAATACACTCGATAATGGATACCCTTGTTCCTTCTGTTGAAAATAACAGCTTCAAATGCTTCGAATGTGAGTCTGTCCAATAGCTTTTCCACCTTCTGTTATCATTATTATTATTATTATTATCATTATTATTAGTCTTATTCTTATTCTTATTCTTATTTTTTATTATTATTATTTTTATTATTATTATTTTTATTATTATTATTTTTATTATTATTTTTATTTTTATTATTTTTATTATTATTATTTTTATTATTATTTTTATTATTATTATTATTATTATTATTATTATTATTATTTTTTATTATTATTATGATTATTATTATTATTTATTATTATTATTATTATTATTATTATTTTTATTTTTATTATTATTATTATTATTATTGCTACTGTCCCTTATATCTTGAGCCCTCATGGCCAATAAAAAAATATAATTGTCTTTTTTTATTTGTAGTAGTAGTATTTTGTGT
>NC_068992.1:10318378-10320878 GCF_001194135.2 Octopus bimaculoides
ATATATATATATATACATATATACGACGGGCTTCTTTCAGTATTCTTTTTCAGGTTATCCTTGTTGAGCCACCTCCATGAAGCTCCTTGGGCTTTTAATTTATGGGTTTCACGGTAGAACTGACCTTATAATTCCATGCGGAGTAGGGTTTCTCGTCTCTCATTGGCTGTTCTTGATTGGAATTCATGAGCACTCTCAAGTCCATTTTTGTTAACTCCTGAACTAGCAACATACTGTAGCAGGTCTTATTTGCAATGTTGTTCTTCCCTCTACCATCATCATCATCATCATCATCATCATCATCATTGTTATTAGTAGTAGTAGTAGCAGCAGTTGTAGCAGCTGCAGTAAGCTAGGTGATTTGAACTCATCACTTTTTATGTTCATTTCTATATGTATTCATAGGTGACTGCATTTACCATGAAGTATACCATTTAAAAAATTGAGAGAGATTTACTAAACCAACTTTGTCCTTTGGAAGAAGATGGAAGAAAGAGGAAGAAAGTAAGGTACCATGAGTTAGTGGAGGGCTGCTGGGATTGTTGTTTTTTTTTTACACATAAATCACCTCTTCACAAACATTACAACTCTTCTGAAGTGAGTTACATTAAGAATTTATTTTATGCAATAGTTATATAACTGCTGGTGAAGTACATCTAAGGATGTTATAAGTTAATCATTCTTCACTCTCTTCTTCTGTCATAAAGTAATTATCCATGCCCTACGATCATTAAAGCTTAATGAAGCATATGGAGTTATAACTCATTGACTATGCGTTGTGAACCTTAAGAGGAACTTTAACCCTTTAGTATTCAGATTATTCTGCCAAATGTAATGCTTATGTAATCGAATTGTTTTGGATTAATCATGCAAAGACATTGTAGTATTAAAATTTTGAGGATGTAGTTGCTTATTCTTAGAATGACATTGTAGGATAAGTGTGCAAAGCCAGATCCGGCCAGTTTGAACATAGAACAGGTAGAATATTTGGTCCAGATATGGCCGGTTTAAATGCTAAAGGGTTAAACATACATATGCATATAATATTATATTTATTTATATGAGTGGGTGCCAAAAAATATCCTGGCCTTGGGTAAAAATAAAATACCAGAGGATCAGTTAATTATGGTTTTATTCAACATACTGCCCTCTCAAATTCACACACTTATTGCAGCAGTCCTGAAAAAGTTATGCCTCCAACATGGCCTTTCACAATACCCTTAAAGACATGAACTTTTCAGCATCCTCTCATATACATGTGTATGTGTGTGCATGTGTGTTTGTTTGTGAGATGCTAATGAGGGATTAACAGTTACTTTCTCTGGCAGCCCTGTAATCAAATTAAGGAACTGTTGGTGAATTGACTTCATCCTATTATCACCTGGTGCCAATTTCATACATTCCTGTAATCATCTTATAGGGTCACCTAGTCGTCTGAAACAACCATCTAATCATCTGGTATTAGCCCTCAATCATTTAGTACAGTTCTTCAGTCATCTGGTAAATTGCTTTAATCATCTTGTACTGTACTCTTAGTGGAGGCACAATGGCCCAGTGGTTAGGGCAGCGGACTTGTAGTCATAAGATCGCGGTTTCGAGTCCCAGACCGGGCGTTGTGAGTGTTTATTGAGCGAAAACACCTAAAGCTCCACAAGGCTCCGGCAGGGGATGGTGGCAAACCCTGCTGTACTCTTTCACCACAACTTTCTCTCACTCTTACTTCCTGCTTCTGTTGTGCCTGTAATGCAAAAGGGTCAGCCTTGTCACACTGTGTCACGCTGAATATCCCCGAGAACTACGTTAAGGGTACACGTGTCTGTGGAGTGCTCAGCCACTTGCACGTTAATTTCACGAGCAGGCTGTTCCATTGATCGGATCAACTGGAACCCTCGACGTCGTAAGCGACGGAGTGCCAACAACAACAACGACTGCACTCTTATAATCTGGTACATCTGTTCATCTGGTTTATGTCTGATAGTCTAGTCAGTTCACTATTCATCTGGTCGTGTGTTTTAATCATCTGGTATTCTTCTGAAGTCATACTGTGTTGTACTCATCTTGAACCATCCTTTCATTTTGTGGTGTTACCCTCTCATCATTTCAGGCATTCTTCTTATCATCTTCCAAGGTCTGTTCACCATCTGATTTATGGTTCTTATTTATCTGATAAGCTCCCCTAATCACCTGATGTTGATAAGCTCCCCTAATCGCCTGATCTTGTCACTTAAACATTTGATACAATTTTCTAATCATCATTTGTGAGAATAGATATTCAGAAATTTATGTTCCCCTGATTTTGTAATTCTGAATTAATGAATACCCATTATTCTTGTTTTAATTGAATCTATAATTAATATAAAGCACAACAGCTACACTATATATTCTTAAAACAAATGTTCTTTTTGGTGTGTTGTATTATTATTTACTAATTTTTGTTTTTGTAGTTTTACTATTTTTCTTTTTTAACGTCTATCATTTTTTCCTCAGTGTGTGTGCATGT
>NC_068992.1:10321908-10327204 GCF_001194135.2 Octopus bimaculoides
ACACACACACACACACACACACACACACACACACACACACACTTGTGTAATGGACTTCTTCAGTTTCCGTCTACCAATTCCACTCCCAAGGCTTTGGTCAGCTTGGGGCTATAGTAAGAGATACTTGCTAAAGGTGCCACATAGCAAGACTAAACCCAAAACCACCTGGTTGCAAAAGGAACTCGTTAATTCACCACACAGCCACATCTGTGCCTAATATGTAAGCATACAGGTGGACAGAGAAATCAATATAAATTGAAATTTAAAAATAAGTTTCAACTATTAGCTACCAGGATGCATATGAAGCACCAGAAATATGTACCCAAGTTTGACTGAAGTCACTTGCTAAAAAATTTGGCCAATAATTAATGTCAAGTACTAACGCTGCTGCCTATAAGCTATGTCTGTACCTACCAACTATTTAAATATGGAAGTTTTAGTTGCTTATCTGTAATTTTAAAGATATTTATAACTACACAGTTTAGTCTTCGTAGAGCTAAAATCATCAGCTGATATTTCTGGTACTGCCTTGGGATTCTTCAACTGGAGACATTGAAGACAGGTATGAAAGCAAGTGAAGCTATAATTTCCAGTTACCTAGGCATATAATTCCAGTACCGTTTCTAAACTGTGTTAGAATCATTATGGATGCAAAAATATAATAAAATAGAAAGAAAGAAAGGAAGAAAAGGCAAAGAAATAAAGCAACAACTGACTCTTTCCTTTCCAAGTTCCTATTATCAACAAATGCTGTGTAGTTTGGTAAAGTGTTATGTTAATCGAAAGCAAAACAACTGAACTGAAAAGTGGCAGAATATTGGATAAAACAGAATAGGAATAACAATGTAATAAATAATTAAATAAATAAATAAATGAAAAGAGAAATAAAACTTATGACATGAAATACCTGTATTTTGACTAAACCAAGACGTAGTGGTGGAAGAGTTGTTGTTGATGTTGTTGGTGGTGGTGATGATGATGGTAATGATGATGATGATGATGATGATGATGATGATGACAACGGTGATTTTTATCTGAGGCAGCCACGTTGGATGAAGATTTTTACAAGTTACATAAAATGTGTGGAGTTTACATAAAAAGAGCCAACAGCAAAAGGAAAACATTTGAGATGAAGATAATATGGACGCCGTGCGGGCTCGAAAGATTGACCGTTATGTAAACCTCTTCGAGAAATGTGAAGATGCAGGCTGGAAAGTGGAGCATTTTCCAATCGAAGTTGGATGTAGAGGATTTGTAGGACACAGTGTGAGATGACTGCTGTTATTGTTAGGCCTAACTCATCATAAGGTAAATACCACCATGACCGATATCCAAAATACAGTGGAGAAGGCTAGCCACTGGATTTGGTTAAAAAGAGACGGTGTGCGATGGCTAGAGAAATATTGAACTTTATTTAATAACCAGTTGATCTAGCAAGCGGGGCCTCATATCAGTGAGGGGGGAGGCCGATGCGCGTTGATGCCATTGAGAGGTAGGCCCCAAAACGGCGAGCATTCTCTCCTAATGACCCTATACACTTGCTGGCTTCCGGTATGCGGAGTTCTCGACTGGTAGCACTTGCATGTGCGAGTTGTTTGCAAGACATATATAGAGTTCATATTCCTGATGATACAGTCTCCTGGTGCCTGATTCAAAGGTGACTGTCATGAAAGGGTTGCAAGAAATTCAACAGACTCCGGGCCATCCCGTCCATCACTCACAAATATCCTCTTACAATCTCCAGGCACAAACTGAGATCAATAACCAGAATCATTTCTTTCATTTAGAAGGAAGTTTCATTTGGAAGGCTATGGGCTTGTTTGCGCATTTTGGAAGTTTGCTTCTCAACCACATGGTTTCAGGTTCAGCCCTACTTCCATGGGGCCTTGGGTAGGTGTCTTCTGTAATAGCCTGTGGCTAACCAAAGCCCTGTCAGTGGATTTGATAGACAGAAACTGAAAGAAGACTCTCACATGTGTTTGTGTGTGTGTGTGTGTGTGTGTGTGTGTGTGTGTGTGTGTGTGTGTGTGTGTGTGTGCATGCGTGTGTGTCTGTGTGTGAATATATTATTAAGGATTTGTTTACTGCTAGATGCTCTTCCTGTTGCTAACCCTTATCTGTTTTTCTTTTTTAAGTAAGTGTTAGCTTACTCCACTAGTTTGCGTAGTTAAGAATCTCACTAGGTGTAGGTATGGCCACACCCATGGTTGAAAAGTTCATTTCCCACTCTTCCCAACCATGTAGTCTTGGGTTCGCTCCCATTGTGTGGTACCTTGTACAAGTGTTTTTACTATAGCCATGAGCCCCCAGAATCCTTGTGAGCAGTTTTGGGTAGATGGAAACCGAAACAAACTGATTGTATAAATATGTGTGCATGTGCATATGTGTCCCCATGTCTTATCATTGTGTGAGAGATGGATATGAGTATGACCATTGTACAAGCCTTGTCCTTCATTTCTAACTACTGTGAAAACATGTCCAGACTTAGGGAAATGTTACCTTGCTTGCAAATAGGAAGGATGTCTGGCCATAGAAAATCTGCCTCAATGAATTACATTTGACCGATGCCAACATGGAAAGTGGACATTCAAATAATGATGTCGGTAGTGATATGTATGTATAGAGACTGCAAGATATTTTGTATATATATGTTTACTTAAATGTATAAGCATATACATGCATATGTGTATATGTAAACATATATGTTTACATGTCTGTATATATATGTATATTAATTTGTATTTGTATGTATATTGAAATATCTATGTACATATATATGTCTCCAACTAAGTATGTATATATTAGTATATTAATGTATATATAAATTTGTGTATATGTGTGTGTAAATATATATGAATATATATGTATATACACATATTTATAGGCGCGTGTGTATGTATATGTATATATATAATACATATGCATATATAAATATCTCTTTGTGTGGGTGGGTTGGTTGACTAAGTTATCAGGATAAAGAAAATACTTATCCATGTTTTTTTTTTCTTTTTATAATAAAATATAGCATTTCACCTTTACCTAGCCTATCATATTAACTAGTATGTTTAGTCTTTGAAACATTGAATATCTAAAGGATATGTGAGGAACAGAAGATATGAACCATATACATACATACATACATACATACATACATACATACATACATACATACATATATATATTTGTATGTGTATAGCATACGTATATATGGAGATGTGTGTGTGTGTGTTTAGCATATAAAGTGCAAATCGTGTTATTGCTTTATGATTTATAGCAAGGTTAGTGTTGTGCACAAGATGTACTTGCAGAGCATATATAATTTTATTCCACATTTGAAGACAAATGGAAGAATACTTTCTCTTTATATATTGAAATATCTGTATACTGGTACAAAGCTAATTTTTTTGTTGTATATTTGTTCAATGTTCCTTATCTTTTATTTTGTCCGATTGGATCTGTGGTGGGTTGAAGTGAAGTTATATGTCCTGTATTCACTGCATATATGTGTGTGTGCATGTTTTTCTGACAGCAGAAATCAAATTCACTAACCATTGTTTCATGTCGGGTCTAATGATTTATTCTCTTGGCCAAAACTATAGCCCATGGGCCACATCTGGTTCATCAGGCCAAATCTGGGAAAATGGTTTTCAATTTAGTTGTATTTAGCATAATTTCACTTACTTATGATTAGATTTTATCAAATTTTCATTAAATAAAAATAATTTCAGTTTAACAGGTATCACATTGAAAGCTATTAAATTACAAAATGTTTGTGTTGTTTATAATAAACTTTATTTGACATTTCTTGCCCATAAGACATCATGTCCGATCTTTAGCATACTACTGTATGTCTTCTCGAATCACGATCACAGATATTGCAATTAAGTTTAATTACCAATAAACATCAGCTTGGATGACACTTTACTCAACCAACAAAGGAAGGTGAACGATTGAGCGATCAAACTGATTATGTAAACAGAATTCTTTTCCCCCCTGTTCTTGTTGAGACATTTGATACAGAGTATCAAAATTTTAATCCCTTTCACACTTATAAAACGTGAAGCAAACTTAGAAATTTGTCATTAACGTTATTGTCAGAATGAGCCGAACTTATGAATTGTTTACTGCGAAGGAGAAATTAAATATGCGCTCCATTGTGATAGGTAGAAACTCCAAGCAATGTAAAATATGGCCCAGACCGTGTTTACCAGCATGAATGACAGACTTCAAAAACTAGTTAACCATTTAATGGTTTTAGTAAATTTATACAGAAAATGTAAGCATTATACTGTCCAGCATAAATAAAAATCAATTTCATTATGTGTATTTAAGCCATTATTTTTTCTGTAAAAACCTATTCTGACATTAAATGAGTCAACTTCTGGTACAAATGTTTACATTTTGTATGTCTTTTTCCAACAAAAAAAAATTTCAAAAACAATTCTGAAATGATCAACTCGTGTAATTTACGCCCCAGCTAAAGTTTATTTTTATTTTTGCGAGAAACGTGCATAAATTACATGGGTTTTTTATGGTATCTTATCTGGCAGTAAATTTTGGTCTGAAAAATTTAACTTCTATCCTGGAAAATATGATATGTGACAGGAGATGAACAGGTGATATAGAAACGACAGTGGAAGAACCAGGATGTGTAGGAGAGGGAGCAAGAAATGTGCCATCAGAAATGGAATGATTGGGGTTACAGAGTGATTGAAGGGGGAGAAAGTGATGGATAGCAATTGAGTCAGAAAAATGATAAAAATGTGAATGATGGATGTCAGGTGGCTCAGGGTGAGGTATAAAAGGGTTACGACATAGGTGAGGATATTATGGTACTGGATTTGTCTTCACAAAGATTCAAAATTGCCATCTTTATCATTGAACTTGTCATCGTCATCATAACAGCTGTTTATCATGACCACCATAATCAGAGATATATCAAAACACAATCACCACTAGAGAATTTGCTTGTCTGTCTGTTTGTCCACTTTTCTATTTTTTTCCTTTCATTTATTCTTCCTTTCATTATGAATGCATTTGTGTGTGAGTGCACTTGTATGTGTGCCTTATATATAGAAACATCATCATCATAATCATCACTGTCATCATATTATACTCCTCCTCCCCATCATGATCAGTGTGTGAGTCTGTGTGTGTGTGTGTGTGGGGTTTATGTATTTGTTTATCCATTTATATGTATGTATATCTATATCATGTATACATATATATGTGACTTTGTTATATATTTGTATATATATCTATATGATATATACATGTGTATATATGTATATATATG
>NC_068992.1:10330960-10343748 GCF_001194135.2 Octopus bimaculoides
TATATATGTATGTATGTATCTGGAAACCTATATACATAATTCTCTTCTTCTTCTCTCTCTCTATGTATATATGCACTCTCTGAGTGGTTGGCGTTAGGAAGGGCATCCAGCTGTAGAAACTCTGCCAAATCAGATTGGAGCCTGGTGTAGCCATCCGGTTGCACCAGTCCTCAGTCAAATCGTCCAACCCATGCTAGCATGGAAGGCGGACGTTAAACGATGATGATACATGTGTGTATGTCTGTGTTTGTGAAATATTCCTCTGTATGATACTCAATGTACTTTTAACATGGAATGATATTTGTATAAAAATGTGCCTTTCTTGGTGTGGCCATGTGTGGGCGTGTGGATATATGTGGATATGTGTGAGTGTGTGTGTGTGAGTGAGCTTGTGTATGTTGTTGCCTAATCATCATACATAAAGTGTTTTTAACATGGAATAATAACATGAATAATACTTTTGTTATTGTAATATTTTAGAATATTATTCAGACTTTTTGTCTATATGGATATATTTTTTTAACTTTGTTTTGATATTCTTGAAGAAAAAACAAGAATATTTTCTATCATCAGCTGACTGAAAACAGTCCAAAACAGAGGAAATATTACTTGATTTTATAATTGTATTTATCTGAATTTATTATTATTATTATTGTAGTAGTTGTTGTTGTTGCTGCTGATGTTGGTTTTGTTGTGGTGGGTGTTCTTGTATTTCCAGTTTGATATCAAAGTGAAAAGAAATTGAAAAAATAACTTTTAAAATATTTGAAAATGGGTTTTTTTTAATACGTGTCTATGTGCATGTATACATAGACACACTTACAAACACACACTCACACACACACACACACACACACATGTATGTATGTGTATCTGTATATATCCATGTGTGAATATATGTATAGTTTTGTAGATTTGTGTATATGTATATGTGTATACACACACACACATATATACATACATATATATACTTATATATACACATATATATATATATACACATACACACACATATATATACATACACACACATACACACTCACACACATATATACATATATATGCCTATATATATATATATACATACATGCACACACACACGCTCACATATATAAAGATATATATTATATACACACATATATATACATACTGTATATATATATATATGTGTGTGTGTGTGTGTGTGTGTAGATATATATACGGATGCATACATATACATATATATATGTGTGTACATATATGCTACATATATGTGTGTATTTGTGTATGTACATGTATACATACATGCATAGATATTAATATATATATATTTATATATGTGTGTTATTAATATATATATTTATACATGTGTGCATGTGTATGTATATATTTATATCTATATATATTTATATGAAGAAGGACAGCAAAAAAACTTTGAAACAAAGAAATTCTCATATCTGTATATGTGAAATGAGATGTGACTTACGTAATACGTATTGAGTGCACCATTAACCTTGTGTTTTATGTTTCTGTGTACTCTAGCTTTCTATTGGTCTGTTTCCTGATTGTCCTTGGGTGCCACAATTATTTTTTGTTATTGTTTATTATTATTATTATTATTATTATTATTATTATTGTTGTTGCTGTATATTTTGTTTTGAGACAGTTTCCTTGCTTGTTTAACTTAACCAGTTTCTTTACAGCCATCTCGTTTTGCTGTAATAATTTCTTATTATTTTGGCTAAAGGCCATACGTTTTGTACACGGGGAAATCAGTAGTTAATTGGATCATGCCAAGTACATGCTTAGTATTTGTTTTAGCAACCCCTTGTAGAGGTGAAAGACAAATTCAGCCCTAGTGAGATTGGAACCTGGATAATAGGTATTTGAGGATGTACTTTGACTCACTTTATTATTTCTTATATATTGATAATACTTTTTATTTCTTCTGATAAAATTTTAATAGTCATGTTGCTCCTCCATAGCAGGGTCCACAATCACTAGGCTGGGTTCAATACTATGCCAGGGGTCAGTACTGTGTTGAGGATCACCTGATACTGGGTTGAGGATCACTTGGTACTAGGTTGAGGATCACTTGGTACTGTGTTGAGAATCACTTGGTACTGGGTCGAGGATCATTCGGTACTGGGTCGAGGATCACTTGGTACTAGGTTGAGGACCACTTGGTACTGGGTCGAGGATCACTTGGTACTAGGTTGAGGATCACTTGGTACTGTGTTGAGGACCACTTGATACTGGGTCGAGGATCACTTGGTACTGGGTTGAGGATCACTTGGTACTAGGTTGAGGATCACTTGGTACCGTGTGGAGTATCACTTGGTACTGGGTCAAGGATCATTTGGTATTGGTTCGAGGATCATTCGGTATTGGGTCGAGGATCATTTGGCACTGTATTGAGGATCACTTAGTCCTGGGTCACAATGGAAGAATACATTTTAAACTTTTATTTCTGTTTTATGGGATGGAACAGAACAGTTCTAGGATGGTACAGAAATTGGAAAATTAGGTTGTTTGTCTTTATGATTGAATCAGTTTTGTTACACACCCTAGTATATATATATATCATCATCATCATCATCATCATTATCATGATCATCATCATCATCATCATCATCATCATTTTAATGTCCATTCTCAGTGTTGGCATGTGTTGGGCAGTTTGACAATATTCTCTTAAAAATCCCCAAAATGAAAAATCTAGGTGATGAAAACCTTATATGAAACTGTAAGCTTCAACCAAAAAATCTTAGAAAATACTTTATGAGGGCAAAATTTACATCAGAGGATAATACAGAATTCTCCATGAAGGACTCTGGAGATAATAGATGTGGAACATGTAACAAAAGCAACTTCAAATATTTGGACACTGGTTCCCATATAGCATTTAAAAGTGAATTCTCCTTCCAAGTAAATGCAGATATGAACTGCAAGACGCAGAATCTCATATGTTGTATAACCTGCCCCTACTGCAAAGAAAACCATATTGGCAAACTCAATAATTCTCTTTACCAATGAGCAAGAATCCACAGACAAGAAGAGTTACACAATGTTCTGCTGACTAAGCATCTGAAAATATGTGGAAGCAACAGATTCAAGATCTTTCTCTTCTACTAATGCCCAAGGGATGATCCAAAGTATTTGAAGGCAATGAAACTACTTTTATGAAAAAAAATTCTTATCTAAACTAAACATATGAAAGAAGATAAAATATATTTATAAACACATGAGAAATCATTATTAAAATGTTCTCATTACTGTTAATGAACTGACTAGAAAAATGTAGTTAACTAACCAAGAAACAACACTCACACACACACACACACACACACACACACACACACACACACATTTGAAAATTTTCAAAACAATTTGATAGAAATCTATTTTCTACAGCTGGATGACATGACAGTTGATAAAAAATAGAATGTCTAAAAGAAAATTGACCTCTTGAACTGTCATTAATTTCCACCATGCCAGAAAAAGACCATTTTCTACAGTTGGGTAGTATGACAACTGACCAAAAAATACAATACAATTTCAACAATCCCAGTAAAAGACCCGTTTCTTTCTTTCGTTCATTCTTTCTTTCTTTTATTCTTTCTTTCTTTCTCCCTGTCTTTCTCTTTTCCTTTTATCTCTCTAAACAAGCCTCCAAAAATTCACCACATACACCTATTTACATACACATAACATACACACATACACACACACACACACACACACATGCACACATAGATTCACTCATATAGATTCAAAATAACAAAGAACATTCTCTTCCCATTCCAACTCTGCATTTTTTCAACTAACTCACATGTATATAACGTCACAAATTTTATGTAAATAAATCATTCATGAAGATTCTCTCAAAAAGAGATGAAAGCTCTAAATAAATAAATACCCGAACTTCAGACAATCTCCTTTTTCTTAATATATAAAATCAGTATACCACTTCAAGCAATATATACATACATACTCACACACACACATGTACACACACTCAGAGGCACATATGTATATACACACACACACACTTACACATGCAGACATATATTCCCATCCTCACATAAAAATATAGTTTTCCATGATATTGTATACTGTACATGTACACACATACACACACTCGCACATGCACTCACTCACACACACATACACAAATATACGTAGTCTCACACAACTTCACACACATTTCCATCCTAACCTCACTCACAATTATGCACACACACCATCATTGCTCAGCATTTATGTGTACCAACCCCATATATCCTTATGTCGACTACAAAGCATACAAACGCACACAGACACAATGTTACTCAACGTCCCTCAGCTCCCTTCATGACTCTTCCTTATATAGATTGGTATTTGACCCCTGACTTTTAGCTTCCTACATATTTTCTCTCCAATTAATTTGTTCTTTCATTGTTTCTTTCTCATATTTACAATCCAGTCCTAGTTTGTATGTTTACTGTGAAGATGCTTGGCCTGGTAGTAGTTTGAGTGGTCAACTCATAACTGCAAGGTCATCATCATCATCATCATCATCATTTAACGTCCACTTTCCATGCTAGCATGGGTTGGACAATTGACTGAGGACTGGTGGACCAGGTGGCTACACCAGGCTCCAATCTGATTTGGCAGAGTTTCTACAGTTGGATGCCCTTCCTAACACCAACCACTCTGAGAGTGTAGTGGGTGCTTTTATGTGCCACCGGCACGAAGGCCAGTCAGGCGGTACTGGCAACGGCCATACTCAATATGGTGTATTTTACGTGCCACCTGCACAGGAGCCAGTCCAGCAGTACTGGCAACGATCCCGCTCGAATGTCTTTTCACGTGCCACTGGCACAAGTGCCAGGAAGGCAACATTGGTAACTATCACGCTCAAATGGTGCTATTTATGTGCCACCGGCATGGAAGCCAGACAGCTGGCTGATGCCTGGTGATGCAACATTATGTTCTTGAGCAAAACACTTCATTTCAGGTTGCTTCTATCTACTCACCAGCTGGGGGTCAGCTTTATGATAGATTGGCATTTTTTTTTCACATGGAATTATTATACTCTTGGGTGCTTATACAGCACAGAAACGAGAATAAATTCTGGCCTAATGAGTTTGTAGACACATGACTGTTCTGTCACCTGTCACTTAAAACCTATCAGCTTCAAAAGTTTTAACATAAAATTTATGATCGGATTTCTTCTTACCAAAATCTTATGTAATAACAGGATTTTGGTCAATATTCTACTTCAAATACAAACACCCTATTATTTGGTAATTTCTGCTGGAATGGTACCCAAAAGGTGAAATTCTTAGACTCAGAAACTTGAGAATGCTTACGTTTGGATTTCAAACATTTTCTTTTTTTTTTTGTTTCTGTTTTATTCATAAATGCCAAGTTCTTCCTTATATTCTTTGAAATCTGAGCTTCTAGGAAAAGAACCAAAGAATATTATCAATTATTTAAATAGGTATTGAAGGCATTTGCAAATTAAGTGACATTAAAATATTCAGCTCAGAACTCTCAAATAAATGAGCAATTTCTATTTTTTTTTTTTATGAGGAAATTCTATTTATGATTATTTGTTATTTACATTTTTCATTTCTTCATTCTTCCACTTTCATGGATTCTTATTTATTGTAATTATCTGAAGAAACTTGTAGAAGTGAAGAAATGTCAGGAGGGAAAGTGTCAGTGGTTTAGAGGAATGTTAGAAATGCATGTCTCCAAACCTGCATCTCTTAGTGAGCAAGACTCGATGTAGTTTCTTGATTCTGCTAGAAATGGCAACCAAATCGCCTTCAAATCGCACCATACCTTACTATTCTTAATTACGGAAGAATGCATTGAATAATGTACTCCTAAATAGACTTAGTCTAAATGAAAAAACAGGGTCATCAAGGCTGGAAGAAGTTTACCTTTAATTTGCTTCAATGAAGTTGGCTTGAAATTAACAATATCATCATCATCATCATCAGCATTGTCATCCTCCTCCTCTTCCTCCTCCTCCTCCTCCTCCTCCTCCTCATCATCATCATCATCATCATTGCCATCATCATCATTGCCACCATCATCATCATCAACATCATCATCATCATCATCATCATCATCATCATCATCATCATCATCATCATTATCATCATCATCATCGTCATCACTGCATCTATGTCTATTTTGGTGTGTGGGGTGTGTGTGCGGGTGGAGAGGTTGGACAAGACATCTCGTGGCAGTATTTTAAAGGCTGGGGTACTTCTTCCCGATGCCAACCTCTGCTTGTTTTCTCATAAAGTATTTTTATTCTGCATCTTCACATGTCAAACTGCCACGCTGCTGGACTATTTGCTTATGTATGACTTAAACAATGTCAGTTCCTTATGTGAGTAGCATCAATGCAGAGACTTACAGAAACAAATGCACACACACACACACACACGCGCGCGCACACACACAAACACACACGCACACATATATATCTACAAAGGGCTTTTTAGAGCGTTTCTGTACTAGATTTCTCTTTCAAGGCACTGGTCAACCTGAAACTTTTAGAATGCTCTTTCGAAAGGTTTCACCCAGTGTGGGATTGAACACGCAGCCACTTGGTTGCAAAGCAAGCTTCTTAGCCATGTAGTTATGCCTGTTCTTTATCCCAATATTAATGTGAGTAAAAACTATATTTAAAAAGGTTGTGAAGAAAAGAAGACTGCAATAGCTTCAATGTAATGTCTACTTTAAAACAATCTCTGTTATCTTAAGATTGGAAACATACTAAAAAAAAAAAAAAAAGAAATAACCAAGCAAAGAAAAAAAAAACATGGTCCAACTTTTAAAGACTTAAACAAGAATCTGGAAAAAAAAATTGGTGGATAAATTACTGGGTTTTCTTTGTAGATATTTATTTATAACTCTCTTGGTACCAATCCACCTGTAACTTTTCAAATTCTTGTGTTAATTTATGTTCCAAATCCCAGCTTGAAAATGAAAAAAGTTATCTTACTATATTCTTCATTATTTCCAAAATTAATTGAACCAGGGACATTTACAAGACTATGATAATAAAATGGTTATGGGACTATGCAGAAGAGTCTTTGCTGTTTTCGTTGCTCTCTCTTGTAGTCGTTTCTCAATCATATTACACACCATGCTTCAAGTAGTTTTGAAAACAATCAAGAATTTTGTAGTTAAATAACTAAACTGTACTGAATATCTTATAGAAATATGCATCTAACCAAACAAAAACTGTATTGCAATTAATGAGGTCATTAGAGAGAGATTCATGCGTTTTGCAGGACATTGCTGGAGACCTAAGTAAGAACACATTAGCGATACACTGCTGTAATCAACTTGTTGTAGTTACATATGGATTGACCATCCATCAGAAACTATTATCAACTATATATGTACAGGCACCAGTTGTTTCATTGCTGATCTTTCAAATGTTATGTAGGATCGTGTGTGACTGAGTTGGCCAAAAATACATGCAAACTGAACCAAATGATTCATCATCATCATCAAATGTTTTAAATCCGGGTTTTATCCCTCCTTATTCTCCCGACCTTGCTCCTTCACATAACCATTTGTTTCGTAGTTTGCAGAATCGTTTGGGGGACGTAGCTTTCGCAAGCCAGGAGGAGGTCGAAACTGACATTTCAGAGTTCTTTGCTTTGAAACCAAAAGAGTTTTACATTGATGGAATTAAAAAGCTTGTAAATAAATGGAAGTAAGTCATAGATAATCAGGGAAAGTACATTGAGGATTAAATTTCAATTAGATATAACATTTGATCATTTGTTTGTTTTATTCAAAATTCGGACAGAACTTATGGGATGATGTGATAAATAAAAGCAGGGAAGAGGTAAGAGGAAAGAACAGGGCCTTGAGGTGAGGCAAGAAGGCTCAATAAATTAGAATCATACCATTTTGCAGTGTGAAGCTTGAAGTCGATGGGCAAAAGAATAAACTAGCAAATAATCTGGAAAAATAATTGTTGGGTTATCTCTTTTTATAGGGGTACCAGGGTGTATCCTCGGATACCTAAGACCATATAGGTTTTCAACATACAGGATACTCCATTATAATTTTTTATCAAATTTTTCATCAGAACTAGAGAATAAAAGAATTACAATAATAGTAACAGGCAAGTGATTCTTTTATTCTCTGCTTCTGATGAAATATTTGTTAAGAAATTATAATGGAATATACTGTATGTTGAAAACCTATATGGTCTTCTGTCTCTGAGGAGAGCAATTTATTTCAAATTGATGTAATGCTTGCATTGATTGATTAACTGGAGCCACTTGAAACAGCCGTAATGCCCTAATTCCTGAACATCCTTGTTACTTATTTGCTTTTTATTCACCTTACTTTGAGCTGTGTGGCTAATACCGGACTGACTTGGTACTTGTGTGTTTATAGATATAGTTATAGAATGACTGTTGACACTTGACCAAGGAAGACCATCACTGACTATTGCCGATGCAAAATGTCAGCAGTGCTTGTGCATAGGGTCATTGCATCCACGGTCAGCTTCACTTGTGCTTGCACCTACAGCTGCTATGCTTGCTGTGGTACCCTCATACTTGACTGGACATTAGAAAGTCACCTTTCTTCGAGATTGTGCAACCTAAGATTTTACATCCAATAAGGCTTGTGCAACATCTCACAAACCCTTTCCATTATATTGGTAAGATCTAGAGACGAGCCAGGGCTAGATATCCAGGGGTAATATGGGTTGCACACTTGGCAGTATGGGAGCACTAGGAACTGTTTCTATTTTATTTTATTTGAATTTACTGTATTCCATTTGAACTAGTGACCATTCCTCCAAAATAGAACCCCATTTGTTTTGATTTCCTTTCCTTTTTAATTGTCTTATTTATCAGTATTTTTCAACACTTTCATCACCCCTCCCCCTCTCAATCTTCATTTATCCCTACATTCTTTTGTATTATTATGTATACAGCTTTGCTATTTTGTCCATCCTTCTAATTCAGCTCTCCTGCCATTCTAAGGGCCATGTTACTTTTACTTTTTTATTTTCCATTCATTAATTCTATGAGTTCATCTTCAGCTGCTATTCCAAATTGAATTCTTCAAACACCTGATCTCTCTTCATTTTTTTTTTTTTATTTCTAGTTTCTTTGTTCCTTTTTTTCCCCTCTCTTCTTCCTTTTTTCTGTTCTTTTCTATATTTCCTTTCCTTTTTTTCACTCCCCATTCTCTTCTTTACCCATTTCTTTTTCTCCTTTTCTTCCATTTCTCTCCTTTATTTATTTTTTTTTTTTTTGTCATTTTCTTTCTGTTACTCCTTTTTTCCTATTTTTCCATTCCTCTTTCTATACCCCTCCTTATCATACTTCCTCCCCATCATCACTCTCTACGATTATATAAAACCATATATAAATGTGCAAACCTCATCAACTTTCCAGGCACAAGATCCTGTGCACCTACATGTGAACCTCAGAGTAGCAACAGTCTGACCTAACCGAAATAAAATACAATTAATCTCTTGTCATGGTATTGAGTACTCTTCCCCATCCCACCCCAACAGTTAATATCAAATGGATATATAATCACTGGTACTTAATTTATCAACCCCGAAAGGATGAAAGGCAAAGTCAACCTTGGCAGAATTTGAACTCAGAACATAGAGACAGATAAAATGCCGCTAAGCATTTTACCTGGTGTGCTAACAATTCTGCCAGTTTACTGCCTTTCACCACCTTAACAATGACAGGTAGACAGATATTAGGATTTGGCAAACCAGGTACAGGAAATACATCAAGCAACGGTCAAAATTGTCTCTTTTGTTATTGATGCATGCAGAATAATTTCAAAGAATCTGGGTGCAGTACCTGAGATCTTAGGCATACTAAATATATTAGGGAGTGCACAAATGGTTGTGATGCTTGGAATGGCTTATGTGCTGAGGAAGGTGTTATGCCTCTAAGCTGCAAGCAGGAGCTGTGGCATAATTACACACCACCTCACCATAAAAAATCTATGTGTTGGAACTTTTTTTGGCAAAAACACATCCTTAACATAGTTAGGACTACTTCGCAAAGACTGGCCCTTCTCTTCCGAGTCAGAAAATGGCTTCAGTCCCAAATGATTATCGACAGTTTGCAAAGCTCATGTGAAACCCTAAAAAGAATATTGCTTCCACACCTTGTCTGGGGTGACTGATTCACAGTGACACCCTACACCACATCTAGAAAAGGCTCACTCAATGTGGCATAAATCACTCACAAAGCATGTTCCAACCTTTGGCCTACCGGCATCCTGGTTTGTCTCTCTGCCTTTATTACTACTTCTATTTCTTGAAGTTGGCTGGTGTGGTGTCCTCTATCCCCAGGGACTCCAGGCAGACTCATCTCCCTTCTATTCTTGATATATGTTATATCTAAACCCCAAGCCCACACTACATCAATCGCTATGCTCAGTCAGTCCTTTCACAGAAAATCAGATGTCTAGAATTTCTCCATTACTCTTGCCTTTCCTGCAAGTGTCAGACTTTGAAAGGTCAAACAGAACATTAACAGCATCAATCTCATCAGTCACAGAAGATCTGCAGAAGCAACAGGCACTTCCTCTTTCTACCAGACCTGGAAAGTAATAAAGAATAAAATGTACAAACATATATGTAGATTTTGCAGAACAAACAAGATAAATAGGACTTGATGCAAGAGTTTACATTTCATATTTATATACTTAATTTTTTTCAACTGACAGAAGTTACAAAGTGAGACTCAAGGGCTGAGAGTTTTTGTATGATACTTATCAAGTTTATAAATGTATTTCAATTGTATTTTATATTATCTTTGTCATATTTATCTTTTAAAAAGCATAACAAAATGATATTTATATATAAATTCGGCAAGAATAATTTTAAAAGGCTTATGGAAATTCTACATTTTTTACACAATTATTTGTTGCCAAAAGCATATTTCTTTATTGCATTTCATAATTTAATGATGAAATATATAATTCATTTTCACACGAATCTTAGAACGCTTACAATAAATCACTAGTTATAAATAATCTTGAGTTATGTCATGTCAGAATGATTCTTTTGATGGTATTGGTAAGACTTGACGAGCTAGCATCAGTTAATTTCAGTTTGATAAGCATGGAAGACATGGAAACTAAATTTGATTCTACTTTGTTTCTTGCTTTCAGGTATATATGATAAATGAAGTAAATTATAGTGCTGTCAGAAGACAAAAATCACCTGCAAGAAAGAATTTTTGAACAATTTGCTTTCTAATGGAACAGCCTTGTAAAATCACAATAAGATGTTTCTTAGCTCAAGTTAAAATAAATGCTTATCTTCACATGCTTTTGAAGGCGTTGAGCTTTGTCAGAATTAGTTAACATCATCTAGAAATTCATTGATATGGAATAAGGCACACCACTGAAAGCCAGTAATCATTCACTGTAATATTTCTTGAAGTATCATTTCTTCAAGTATCATTAACTATTGGGGGAAGGGTTTCCATTTTCAAATATCCTGATCTTGGCTTAACTTATTGTCAGTGAGTGAGAAAGAAATTTATACTGTTACCAAATAATTGATAGGTTCTTGTGGCTAATGAATATTTACCAGCTTATTAGAAAACACTTGACTGTAAATTATTGAAAAATGTGCTACAAATCATGTTTAAAGTAATATATTTCTCAAAGACAACCGGTTTCTCTCCTGTGTCTGGACAGAGGGTACCTGTATCTGAAATGAAGAAAATTGTATTTTTGATTTCTGGTTGAGACATAGCACATTTCTGTTTTTTTTTAATCTTTGGGTCTGGTGGAAGGAACAGTGCCTGTTGCTTCTGCAGATCTTCTGTGACTGGTGAGATTGATGCTGTTAATATTCTGCTTGACCTTTCAAAGTTTGACATTAGCAAAAAAGGCAAGAGTAATAGAGAAATCCAGATATCTGACTTTCTGTGAAAGGACTGATTGAGCGTAGTGGTTAGTGTAGTGTGGGCTTGGATTTTAGATATAACATATTTCAAGAAAAGAGGGGAAATGAGTGTGCCTGGAGTCCCTGGGGACAGGTGACAACATACCAGCCAACTTCAAGAAATAGAAGCCATTATAGAAGTAGTAGTATGCCTTTAGGTCAGGGTCAGAGGGTGGAATATGTCTGTGAATTTATGCCACAATGAGTGAACTTTTTCTAGATATGGTCCAGGATGTCACTGTGAAATAGCAGTCCCAAACTGGATGAGGGAGCAATATTCTGTTTGGGGTTTCACATGAGCTTTGCTGAGTGTCAGTAATCATTTGGGCCTGAAGACATTTTCTGGCTTAGAAGAGAAGAACCATTCCTTGGAATGTGGTCCTATGTTAAAGATATGTTTTTGCCAGAAGCGTTCCCTCCTTCTGTACCATTCTGGTTGAAATATACACTACCATTCAATCACACTTCTGTTTCATTCATTGGGATCTGACACAGTCAAAACTAAAGACTTAACTTTCAGCAAGTGTTTTTTGTTCCTCATACATACATACATACATACATACATATATATATATATATATATATATATAATACAAAGAATATATATACATGTATACACACATATATGTACATACTTACATCTACATGTGTATATATATGCATATCAGGGTACAGGACGTTAGAACAATGAACTACAGACAACGGAACGAACACATAGGAAAACGGAAAGCCACTTGGAATATTCCTTCATCAGCTGTCTCTATTCTAACCTGACGTTTCGAAGATAAGACAGAAGTACTCTAGAATAGTCTCTTCCTGAGTAGTGGATCAACCC
>NC_068992.1:10344328-10345034 GCF_001194135.2 Octopus bimaculoides
TATATATATTTAACAATATTTCTGTTGTTAATCTTTTTTTTTTTTACATGTGAATATCCATAAATCCCCACATGTGTGAGTGGCACATTGTGAATCATTTGCACATAAAATACAACTTTTCCCTTTGCACTGTCCTTTCCATTGAGCAATGTACACACACACAAACACATATACACTCACACACACACACACGCATACACACACGCATACACACACACATACACACACACACTCACTCACGCATGCATGCATGTGAAGCTGTCTCCAACTGGACAGGAGATCAACTCAGTTGGAGGTGATCATAGTTCTGCTGGCTGTATGGTGACCTCACCTCAGTTACAGATATGTGTGTGTATAAATGTATATGTATAAATATATATGTATATATATATGTGAGTGTGAGTGTGTGTGTGTGTATGTGTGTGCGTGTGTGTGTGTGTGTGTTTGTGTGTGTTGGACCACTGAAATCTACAAGTTTTTTTCATTTTCTCTCTGTTTATTTTCTCATAAATATATCATCATCATCATCATCGTTTAACGTCCGCTTTTCATGCTAGCATGGGTTGGACGATTTGACTGAGGACTGGTGAAACCGGATGGCAACACCAGGCTCCAGTCTGATTTGGCAGAGTTTCTACAGCTGGATGCCCTTCCTAACGCCAACCACTCAGAGAGTGTAGTGGGTGCTTTTACGTGTCACCCGCAC
>NC_068992.1:10346268-10347158 GCF_001194135.2 Octopus bimaculoides
TTCGAGCGTGGCCGTTTTCGTGCGGGTGACACGTAAAAGCACCCACTACACTCTCTGAGTGGTTGGCGTTAGGAAGGGCATCCAGCTGTAGAAACTCTGCCAAATCAGACTGGAGCCTGGTGTTGCCATCCGGTTTCACCAGTCCTCAGTCAAATCGTCCAACCCATGCTAGCATGAAAAGCGGACGTTAAACGATGATGATGATGATGATGATGATCTTTATGCACGCAAACATATTCATATGTTTGTGTGGAGGTGGTCCAGCATGGCTGCAATCCAATGACTGTGACATGGAAAAAGAATAAACAATATTCTCTTATACACACACATGCACACACACACACACATGCACATACTCACACATACACATGCATATGCATGCATATATACATTCTATTTTTACACGTGGAACTCTGTGTGCATATGTGTGTATGTGTGTTTAACTTTATTGAACTCTGTCTGATCTCAGCCCCACATCACCATCTCCCCACTCTGCAGTTTTCTCTTCTCATTATTCCACCATTAAAATTATTCTAATTCCCTTGTTATAAGAGAGATCCAAGTTCTAATTACAATGTTAGTCCTAATGAACTATCATTTTCTCTTAAAGGCTTTTTTTCCTCTTCTTTTTATCACTGATGTCATTTTTGTTTTTGTTATTGTTATTTTTGTTATTGTTGTTATTTGCTTCATCCTCTGCCCACTACCTCTCCTCTATTTTTTTTTTCTTTAATATATTTTTATTTTTACTTTTACCAACTTTTTGTGTGTCTTCTGAATTAGCTATTGAAGAAAATCAAATAATAAGAGTACAGATAAAAATAAAAAAATAATAATGATAATAATAATAATGATGATGATGATAATGATAATACTGATGATGATGATGA
>NC_068992.1:10347169-10348678 GCF_001194135.2 Octopus bimaculoides
AGTCCTAATGAACTATCATTTTCTCTTAAAGGCTTTTTTTCCTCTTCTTTTTATCACTGATGTCATTTTTGTTTTTGTTATTGTTATTTTTGTTATTGTTGTTATTTGCTTCATCCTCTGCCCACTACCTCTCCTCTATTTTTTTTTTCTTTAATATATTTTTATTTTTACTTTTACCAACTTTTTGTGTGTCTTCTGAATTAGCTATTGAAGAAAATCAAATAATAAGAGTACAGATAAAAATAAAAAAATAATAATGATAATAATAATAATGATGATGATGATAATGATAATACTGATGATGATGATGATGATGATGTTAATGATGATGATGATAAAAATAATAATAATAATTACTATTAATAATAATAATGCTGTAATTATCAATAACCTACAAAACAGGATTATTTTTCTAACTTATTGATAATTATAGCTTTTAGCAAAGCAAAACTTCATTTTTTTTTGTTTTGTTTCTTGTTGCTTCATATAATTCTCATGTTCAAAGTTGCTATCTAAAGCCAGCATGATATCCTTTATTATTAGCATTGTCACATCACTGAATACTTTGTATTTGGATTCCCTTGTGTTATATTTCTGACAATAACATCTGTTGATGTTATTTTTATTGTTTAAGCTTGCTGTCTCTTGGGTACATAGAACAAGAACAAATAAAACTGCCGTCTAATTTTGTGTTATAATACAAAGATGGCATTGCAAATGAGAGGCATCACAGTTCCTAACTAGCCAGAATTCTTTTTTCTTTCATTATTTATTATTTATTTATTTATTTTTTGAGTTTACTGAGTTGTGGTGATAAAAGAATTGGTGGCGCCATGATAGGAACGGTCATTTCTTTCCTACCTTGCTCCTTCACTGTAGCTGATTACAGGGAAGAAGAGGCGAAAAGAGAGAGAGAAAGAGAGAAATCTAACCCTAGTAGACAACTGGTACTGTTTATTGATCTATTATTCTCCAACGAGATGCAAGTTAAAATGGCCCTCAGTGGTGTTTGAACTCAGCATGCATAGAGCTTGAAGAAAATGGTAAAGTACTTTAACCTGACATTTGAAGCACTCTCACAGTGCATAACCTTAACTATCATCATCATCATCATCATCGTCATCATCAATTAACATCCATTTTCGATGCTAGCATGGGTTGTGCAGTTTAACAGGAGCTGGCTAGGCGGAACCCTGCTCCCAGGATTTTTCAGGAAGTCCTCGGAAATCATCGGAACTTTCCACGAAGCCCTCAGAAATTTCCAGGAATTCTTAGGAACTTTCCATGAAGTCCTCGGAATTTCCAGGGATCCCTCGGAATTTCCCAGGAAACGCCCGGAATTTCCCAGAAATCATCGGAACTTACTATGAAATCCTCGGAATTTTCCAGGTATTCCCCCAAGAAATGCTCAGAATTTTCCAGGAAGTCCTCGGAACTTTCCAGGAAGTAACATCATCGGAATTTTCCAGGGAATGGCCCATCCTCGATCTTTCCAAGAAATCCTCAGAA
>NC_068992.1:10349287-10349778 GCF_001194135.2 Octopus bimaculoides
GGTGGTGGTGGTGCTGCTGCTGCTTGTCATTGCTGATACTGCTCTGATCTTGATGTTGTTCATGTTGTTGTTCATGTTGTTGATACTTTTGATGTTTTTGTACTCCCTATTGTTGTTGCTGTATTTCTTGTTGCTGATGTTTTTGATGTTGTGGTAGTGATGATGATGATGATGATGATGATGATGATGATGACGACGATGACGATGACGATGACGACGATGATGATGACGATGACGATGATGACAGTGAGGATTATGATGAGGATGATTATGATAGTGGTGGCAGCCATGGCAATGATGATGATGATGATGATGGTGGTAGTAGTGGTTGCCGTAATGGTGGTGGTGATGGTGATGATGATGATGATGATAACTCTGCAGACCTCATTTTGTCCTTGTTGATGTTCTTAGAATCTTTGTTTATTCACAGGAAAATAAAACACTGTCAGCAATAAAAACGTTGCCACCACCACCGCCACCACCACCGCCGA
>NC_068992.1:10349788-10352635 GCF_001194135.2 Octopus bimaculoides
CCACCCTTACTATCAGGCACAAGTTTCACCACCACCCCTACTATCACCATGGCTGTGGCCACTGTCACCATTGTTGCTACTACCACCGCCACTACCACATCAAGTGTTCATTTCACACCTTGTCTAAGTCAATTATAACTTCATCACCAGTGTTTCTTTGTTTTTTTTCCTTCTTTTTTTTCATGTTAGAGAACTAATTAGGATTTTACTGGAATCTCTTAGTGTTTATGGTGAGTTTGGTATTGTTACTACAGAAAGAGTTGTTGCGGTGGTAGTGGTGTGGTGGTAGTGTTGAGGAGTTAGTTTTATTGTGGGATTGTAATAAGTAGTATTGTAGTAAGTGGAATTGTCTGCTGTTGGTGTGGTGGTTGTAGTGATTGTGTCGTAGCACAGTGTTGCTGTGATAGTGTTGTGATGTTTTGGCAGTGGTGTTGATGTAGTGACTGTTGTAGTAGCCACAACTACAGCATTATTCTGCAGTGGTTGTAATCGGGTGTTGAGGTTGTAGTGTTACTGCGGTGTTGTGATGGTGTTGATGTAGCAATGATGTTGATATTATCACTGTTATGTTGTAGTAATAGTGTTAGTGCTGTAGTAGTACCACTGTGGTGAAGTTGTCATCAGTTGTGTTGGGCTGATCATATTGTTGTGCTGACTATAGTACCTCTAGTGGTGGTGTTTTAGTAGTGTTGATGCTGCAGTGGTTTTCTTGTGATAGTGCTGATATGGTCATTGCAGCAGTGCCAGGATGACGGAGGCGCAATGGCCCAGTGGCTAGGGCAGCGGACTCGCAGTCATAGGATCACGGTTTCGATTCCCAGATCGGTCGTTGTGAGTGTTTATTGAGCAAAAACACCCAAAGCTCCACGAAGCTCCGGCAGGGGATGGTGGTGAACCCTGCCGTACTCTTCCACCACAACTTTCTCACACTCTTACTTCCTGTTTCTGTTGTGCCTGTAATTCAAAGGGCCAGCCTTGTCACACTGTGTCACGCTGAATATCCCCGAGAACTACGTTAAGGGTACACGTGTCCGTGGAGTGCTCAGCCACTTGCACGTTAATTTCACGAGCAGGCTGTTCCGTTGATCGGATCAACTGGAACCCTCGACGTCGTAAGTGACAGGGTGCCAACAACAACCAAAGTAACATTGTGGTGGTAGTATTGTGGCTGTGTTGCTGTGGTGGTGTTGAAGTAGTAGTGTTGTAATGTTGTATGAAGTGAATTTAGTTACACACTGCCTTTACAGCTTCTCCAGAACCGTCGACGTTGTTGCAGTCAATACTTCTCTTGGACAACTGCAGAAAGTAAAATGTAAAAACAAAAAGAAGAAAAAAAATGAAGACACAAACATGGTCAGGAAGAGAATTCTAAGAAAAACATGCTCTGGAGAGAAAGGGTTGCATGTAGTGGTGTTAATGTGGCACCATGTAGGGTAGACACAGTGTGGGCGGTGAGAGGAGGATAGGCAAGTGTATTAGGTGAACCTAAGTGGAAGTGGTACAAAACCAGTCAGATCCAGGGAACAGAGGCCATAATAGTTGTGGTTTATAAGAAAGTGAGGAGGAGACAGTTTGTCTGGTGAGGCGAGAAATGGTTGAACTGTATTGGTCAGCGATTCCATAGTGATCAGTTTGGTAGTTCTTTTCTCGGATGCTATTTCAGATTTTATATCTGTGTTGTGAATGTTATATAAACTTCCTAATATTTTTTTCTTGTATGTTGTGTTATGTCGAATCTGATGACTGGTTTTCATAGTTTTTTTTTTGTATTTTCTTTTTGTGTTATTGATAGAAAAAAAAGAAAACCATGGGAAGGAAATGGTGAATTCTGTAGGTGATACTTTTACTTTGTTATATGTTTGGAGTCAAGTTTCTAGTTATCTGACTTGTTGTGCAGCTGTGTCTAAATATTAGTGAGAAAAATTGTTAACTGTTTGATTATTATTATTATAATTATAATAATAATAATAATTATTATTATTATTGTTATTATTATTATTATTGTTGTTATCATCATCATCATCATCATCATCATCATCGTCATCATCATCATCATCATCATCATCATCATCATTTCCATCATTATTATTTCATATATGCACAACAGTTTAGACTGTTGGAAAAAAGAATTCCTAACATCGAACTCTAACAAGTAACCTTAGATACCAAGAACCTTCCTAAGTATCCAAGCTGTCCCTAATAATACTGTTTTCTGCGGCTGCACTAAACTAGGTTTTCCGCCTATTTCCACCTATGTCCACAAGTTCAAATTTTTAGGGATATTTCCTAATGTACCTAAAACCACAGCGATACATTTTACTCACACTTTCTCTCACCTCTGTAACTCAATGGCTCAGTCCTGATATTTTGCTATTTTCTCTATACCTCCCATATTAACTTTCTTATCATTTGAGACTTTAAAGTCAATTACCTGGTGCTTTCGATTCTCTTTGTCCACTAGGCGCAGGAGTGGCTGTGTGATAAGTAGCTTGCTTACCAACCACATGGTTCCGGGTTCAGTCCCACTGCGTGGCACCTTGGGCAAGTGTCTTCTACTATAGCCTCAGGCCGACCAAAGCCTTGTGAGTGGATTTGGTAGACGGAAACTGAAAAAAGAAACCTGTCGTATATATGTATATATATGTGTGTGTGTGTGTGTGTGTGCATGTATTTGTGTGTGTGTGTCTGTGTTTGTCCCTCCCAACATCGCTTGACAACCGATGCCGGTGTGTTTACGTCCCTGTAACTTAGCGGTTCAGCAAAAGAGACCGATAGAATAAGTACTAGGCTTACAAAGAATACGTCCTGGGGTCGATTTGCTCGACTAAAAGTGGTGCTCCAGCATGG
>NC_068992.1:10352645-10353271 GCF_001194135.2 Octopus bimaculoides
CATGGCCGCAGTCAAATGACTGCAGACCTATGATCAAAGGAGGTCCAACCATGACCATCTCATCTGTTTGTATGACAGGAACTACATTATCCATTGAAACCAGTCTTTTCCTCTTTTTTTTTCTTTTTTTTCTTTTCTCTTTTTTAATGAATGTAGTGCATGATTTGAAGGAGAACCGATTACTATCTCTAGCGAGTCCATTTATCATGAAAATGTTCCCTCCTTGGTTCAGAGTTGTCGTTGACAACATCGATGATGATGATGATGATGGTAGCGGTGATTGTGATGATGCTGATGATGACACTGATGATGGTGATGAGGATGGTGGTGACCACGATACTGATTATTATGCTGGTGGTGGTGGTGGCGTGATAATGATGATGATGATGATGATGATGATGATGATGACAGTGATGATGACGTTCTTATAGTCGTTATCATCACCAATCTAGAATCCTTGTTATCATCACGGCAGTCTTAGAATATATATTATTTTCACCTAAAATCAATAGATAATAGAATAATTATTCATTTTCTATTGTTGTTGTTGTTGTTTATGTTGGTGTATACAATCATATACATCATGTGTGTGTATATTTGTATATGTGTATATATATATATATATA
>NC_068992.1:10353644-10355044 GCF_001194135.2 Octopus bimaculoides
TCCTAGACCGGGCGTTGTGAGTGTTTATTGAGTGGAAACACCTAAAGCTCCATGAGGCTCCGGCAGGGGATGGTGGCGAACCCTGCTGTACTCTTTCCCCACAACTTTCTCTCACTCTTTCTTCCTGTTTCTGTTGTGCCTGTAATTCAAAGGGTCAGCCTTGTCACATTCTGTGTCACACTGAATATCCCTGAGAACTACATTAACAGTACACGTGTCTGTGGAGTGCTCAGCCACTTGCATGTTAATTTCACGAGCACACTGTTCCGTTGATCGGATCAACTGGAACCCTCAACGTCGTAAGCGACGGAGTGCCAACAACATGTATAGGAAGTGTAAGTGTACACAATCATCCCACGTATACACATATAAATAATTACATATATATGATTGTGTGTATGTGAGCTTTTGCCAGGTTCACCGTCCTATTGGCAAGTGTTGTTTTTAGCCCTGCTGGGTTTCTGGCAACCCTCATCACCAGTCAAGCCTAGTCAGAGGGTCAGTTTAGTCAGCAACTGCTTGACCATGCAACAGGTTGTATTGGATTCCATGTTACCAAGTGTTACTCACAAGAGGCCTGACACTACCTACACATGCATACATGCATGCATGCATACATACATACATACATACATACATACAAACATACCCTATTGTTGATGTTGAAATTCCAATGCAGGAACCTTGGATCCAGGTTAGAAACCGGCTCCTATTCTATTGGCAAGAAATCTTGAAATAAACTGAATAATGACATACATGCATACATACATACACACACACATACATACATACATACACACATACATACATACATACATACATACACACACACATACATACATACATACATACATACATACATACATACATACATGCATATGACAGGATACATACCAAGCTGTGAGGAGCAAAGTATGGCTGAAATTGGGGTCTTGGGAAGAGAATGGAGTACCTTAATTCATACTCTGCACATGACCATCACATTTGAGACTATCAAAATCTGCAAAACCTTCTAAAGATTTAAAGGATGATGACTAAAAATAAATGCTTTCCTTCATAAATTTGTTATCAAATTGGTGGCTGGTCAAAATTTTATTCTAAATTAAAAGGAGAAAGAGGACCCAGTGCCACCTATAAAGCACTCAATGCACTTTGCAAAGTGGTTGGCATCAGGAAGGGCATTCAGCTGTAGAAACCCTGGCAAAGCAGACTTTGGGACCTAGTGTGGTCCCTGGGCATGCCAGTTCCTGCCAAGCTGTCCAACCCATACCAATCTGGGAAAACAGCTGTTAAATGATGATGATGATGATGACGATGATGATGATGTATATGTCTGTGTGTATAATGTTTGGATATGTTTATGTGTGTATGTTTATATATATATATATATATATATATAT
>NC_068992.1:10356116-10360295 GCF_001194135.2 Octopus bimaculoides
TATATATATATATATATATATATATATATATATATATGTGTGTGTATGTATATATAATTATACTTATGTATATATATAGATGTACAATTATATATATATGTATAGATGTATATATATATGTGTGTGTGTGTGTGTGTGTAGTGTATATATGTATGTATAGACATATATGTGCATGTATGTATATGTATATCTATATGTGTATGTATGTATATATATATATATATATGTGTGTGTGTGTGTATAATAATATGTATGGAGCTACAAGCATATACATTTATGTGTGTGAGTATAAAACTTCACATACATTTGTATATATTGGTGTGTGAGTGTGTATGTGTTGTACCATCAGACTTATAATAATAAAATGCAATAATATAATATAATATCACATAATATAAGTAATACACGTAAAGATATAAACATAAAGTGGTCATGTTGTCGAGACGTGAGAAGTAGAAAATAATGTTTTTATTGACATATATTTTTTGTGTATCTCTGATGCACAAATGACCTCTAACCTAAAATGAATATAGATTATAACTGAAGAAATATCATGATATTTAATAAAAGCAATACAATACCAATACCACAAATGGTTGAGTGGATAAGTGTACCTGACAACCAAACTTCTGAAGTTAAATGTACGTGGGCTCTTATGTTCAGTATGTCTGCTTGTCCAATTGAAATTCTGTTTAGTTACAGATATTTTAACAATGTTACTGACTTTGGCCAATATCTTCTTCAGATTGGGATTTGGTAGACACAATCTATGTAGTATTCCAGTTTGTGTGTGTGTGTGTGTATATAGATATATATATACACACACACACACACACATATATATATATATATATATATATATATATATATATACACAATTTATATATATATAAATATATACATGTATATGTATGTATATGCACATATTTGTGTGTGAAGGCACATGGCTTAGTGGTTAGGGTGTTGCACTCATGATTGCGAGATTGTGGGTTTGATTCCCAGACCGAGTGTTGTATTGTGTTCTTGAGCAAAGTTCTTCATTTCACTTTGCTCTGCAGTCATTTCGACATGGCATGTGGCACCTGTTGCATCTGTAGAGGTAATGGCGATCTGATGGAGGGAGTGAGTTTATATCTACACATTAATTTGATAACTATAAACAAATCATCTGTGTGGTTGTTTGGTAAGAAACTGTCAAACCCTCATACATTGTCTAATGACGGAGGAGTCCGTCAGGTATTAGTGTATGTATATATGTGTGTGCATATATATATATATTCTTTTATTGTTGCAGTCATGCTGGAGCACTGCCTTAAAGGGTTTTAATTGAAGAAATTGACCCCAGGACTTATTCTTTGTAAGCCTAGTACTTATTCTATCGGTGTCCTTTGCCGAACCACTAAGTCACACACATGTAAACACACCAACATCAGTTGTCAAGCAATTGTGGGAGGACAAACACAGACACACACACACACACACACACACACATATATTTATATGGCAGGCTTCTTTCAGTTTCTGTCTACCAAATCCACTCACAAGGCTTTGGTTGGCACAAGGTTATAAAGTGAAAAGCATTTGCCCAAGGTGCTACATGTTTGGACTGAACCTGGAACCATGTGGTTAAGAAGCAAGCTTCTTATCACACTGCCATTCTTGCGCCCATATATCTGTATCTATATCTTTATCTATCTATCTATCTATCTATCTATCTATCTATCTATACACATATATATATATAAATACCAGATTGGAATACATATCGAGGATAGACATTCCATATGATTAGCATGACCACAAGAACAGAAACCAGTGAATAAATAACTGAATAGTAGTCATTGCAACATTTCATCGCCTTCACATGCAAATGTTCAATACCTCATTAGTTTAATATATTACTGGTACTTGTTACTGATAGGGAAAAAAATGTTATGCATAGCAATTGATGATAATCTGAAACTTAACGATTTAAAATTCAATATTTTATGACAAAAAAATAAACACATATAAAATGTAGATTAACAGTCTGAAAACATTTTTCTGTCTGTATCTAAACTGTAATGGAGAATATATGACTAAATAATGATGTATATCTAGGTAAACTTTATTTTACTAACTTTCCTGTTCTGTCTAAAATGAATGGTAAAATCTTCATATTTCCAACTTTAATATATTCTCATAAACATGTAAGTTTTATAATTTATTTTTAACACTTTGTGCAATAAATAAAGACAATATTGTTATGGAGTGAGTAATTTTATGCTATAGAACTGCAAAATAATACCATAAAGAAAAAAAAAACAGCAAAGACCAAAATAGAACAGAACTTTAGAAGGAGACACATCCGCCACACTTTTTCCCTCAAAGTTTGGTTTGGATTTCTATTGAAATACGTTGCCGTCGTTTACAAAAAATTTGGTAAACAATGATGGATTTAGTAAAAATAACTTTGTCATTATTAATGTGATATCAGGAATATAACATGAAATTCTGATGGATGATTTTAATTTAGCTTACTTTAAAGAAAGGAAGTTTGCATCATAGAACCAGGAGCAGTCTCAGATGGGTTTCTATCAAAACAAAATAACTCCTTTGATACTGTTGTGGCCACCACCACCACAACAACAACAACAACAACAACAGCAGCAGCAGCAGCAAAAAAAACCCCACTCATTGCTAGTAACAGAATATGGCACTACTAACTTTTTGGCTGTTTCCTGTAACGTTTCCACTTTTACATCCATCTGCTCACACACCTCAGTTTGGTTAGGATATTTTGACCAAGGGCCAATGAAATAAGTACCAGTTGAGTTCTGGGGGTCAATATATTCAACTAGCCCCTTCCCTCAAAATTTCAGGCCTTGTGCCTATGGCAGAAAGGATTATTATTATTATTATTATTATTATTATTATTATTATTATTATTATTATTATTATTTTGATGATGACAGTGGTAGTAATGTTGATGCGAGTCGTAGTGTTGGTGGTGGGGGTGGTGGCAGCAGTGATTATTATTATTGTTGTTGTTATTATTATTATTATTATTATTATTATTATTATTATTATTATCATTATTATTATTATTATTGTTATTATTGTTATTATTGATGATGATGATCACAACGGTGGTGATGGTGGGTTTAGTGGGGATGGTGATGATGATGATGATGTTGATGTCATCTCTAGTAATGGATTTTAAGGTGTTGATAATGTCGATGATAAGAAGAACAGTGACAATCATAGTGATGTTGATGACTATGATGATGGTGAAGTTTTTGAAGATGAGATGCAATGATGATAGGGATGACAATCGCAAAAGTTTGACGACCAGATGAAGTGATGAAGATAATCATAATAAAGAAGAGTGATGGGATGAGCTGATGACAATGATGACGACGATGACAGTGATGATGATGATGGTGGTGGTGGTGATGGTAGTTACAATGAAGAAGGACAAATGCTGATTTGATCATACTAACGATAATTAGGAGGAACGTTACAACAATAATGATGAATAATGGTGAGGATGATGATATCTTTGTATGAATTTAACAACATACAGAGCAGCACAATGTCTCAGATCTGCCCAAGAATTACAAATATGTAAATCTTGGAAGCGGAAAGTGACTTAGTCTATAAAATATATGCACAAATAGGTGCAGGCGTGGCTGTGTGATAAGAAGCTCGCTTCTCAAATACATGGTTCCAGGTTCAGTCCCACCTGTGTAGCATCTTGGGCAAGTGTCTTTTAATATAGCCTCGGGCTGACCAAAGCTCTGTGAGTAGATTTGGTAGATGGAAACTGAAAGAAGCCTGTCGTGTATATATATGTATATATGTGTGTGTGTGTATGTTTGTGTGTTTGTGTCTGCGTTTGTCCCCACCATCATCGCTTGACAACCGATGCTGGTGTGTTTACGTCCCTGTAACTTAGCGGTTCGGCAAGAGAGACCAATAGAATAAATAATAGGCTTACAAAGAATAAATCCTGGAGTTGATTTGCTCAACTAAAGGCGGTGCTCCAGCATGGCCGCAGTCAAATGACTGAAACAAATAAAATTAAAAAAAAATTTTTTAATAAAATATATCCTGGACTGGACCCTTTCCTGGTGTCCTGAATGTTAAAATACCTTCATTTAAATGAATCCTACAATTATTTAATTAACATATGTATAT
>NC_068992.1:10361000-10365616 GCF_001194135.2 Octopus bimaculoides
ATATATATATATATATATATATATATATATATATATACACATATATGCATATGTATGTTTATATGTATGTATGTATAACCAGGCATCACTTATGAATGAGTATTGCTTGGTAACAAGTATCAGGCAAACATAGACATCTCATTGACTCTGGCACCCTTTGAACCAGCAGCACTCATCTAGGATGATCTGGTGGCTGGAGGGAGAGTGAGAGAGAGAGAGATGTACACCAGCTCTCAGCTGGTTATTGTTTTCATCTGGGTGGATTGGGGCAATGTGAAATGAAGTTTGTGGTTGTGTGTGTTTGTGTGTGTGTGGAGCATGTGTGTGTTAGCATGTGTGTTTTAAAATCTTCTTCTTAGTGTGACTTCATCCATTTCTTTCTCTTATTTTGTCTCTCTCTGTCTCTCTCTCTGTGTCTCTCTCTCTCTGTCTTTTTGTATGACCTTTTTCTGTCTTCCATCTCTCCCTCTCTGTCCTCAAACCCCTTCTTTTCTTCCTCCCACCTTCTATCTTTCTCACTTGTCTATTTGCTTTCCTTATCTGTGTCCTCTCTTCATCCCAACATCTCTGCATCTCTCTCTCTTACCAAACTCACCATATATATCTATCTCCCCACCCCACATTGCTCCCTCTCTCTTCCTCACCCCTCATTTACTCTTCCTCTTTCTCTAATCTGAAGAATAAAAGAAAACTTGACATGTGCTGTGCCCTGGTGGTTAGTTATTTAAAGGGAGATAATCACTTCTAGATCAATCATTGCAGGGTTAGAAGCTTGAATTTTAAATGAAAGACTAAGGAAGGAGAATCACAGAATATCCATATTTAATACTTTGTTTTCCTTTTTCTTCAATCCAAAGATCTTAATGTTGATGAAATGAATCTTTTCATAAGAAATTTCCATCTCACGTATCAAATAAACTTGCATCCAAATTCTTCCTGTTTTTATATTATTCTACTACACTTTGATATAAACCAAATATTTAAGGACGCGATGTTGCTGTTGTTTTGTTGTTGTTATTATTTTCGTTTTTCCTTCTGTGTATCACACATTTCAACAGAGTCCCTTGGATTGACTTGGGTGTCATGGAATTAAGAGCCTCAGAGGTCATTTTTGGGGTCAATTCAAGAATCAGGATTGTTGCAATGTGGGAACCTTGCCATAATAAATATTCTTTAATATGTGCAAATATGAGTTTGAGTATGGAGTTATAAATAGATGTATGTGTGTGTGTGTGTGTGTGTGTGTGTGTGTGTGTATGTATGTCTCTATATATGTGTCATATGTATGTATGTGTGTTGTATATATATACACACACACACATAAACATATAGACACAAATATATGTATATATATATACATGTGTATACATAGGTATATATACATATATACATGTATATAAATATAGGTGTATATATATATGTATATGTGTGTAAATGTATATTTATCTGTGCATATGTGTGTATGTATGTATGTATATATATATATATATATATATATATATATATATATATATATATATATATATATGGTATTGAAAATAACTATGTTACGTTAATGGAGAAGACATTGAAAGCATGCATACAGAGCCTCTCACTCTCTATGATCCAGTGATAACATAATTTACATCTATTTATCTTTCTTCATCTAGAAACTGAAGTAGAACAGAAATGATAATATCCTCATAACTTGGTCAATAGTTGAAACCTGAACATCGTACTGTATTGGATCAAAAAGCTTTCATCTTTTTGTAGTGTGTTCTGCCAATGGCAAGTCAAACTCCTGGAACCCTTCCTTCTTCAAACAGATAATCCTGATAATCGCAGGTATGAAGTATGAGCAAAAGAATGTAACTGAACCAAACTGTGACCACCATCACAAATTTTAAGTTATCCCGAACATAGTTCCTTCCTTAACAATGTAGCATTTCAACTTGCCTCTTCTACCTGTTTCATGTTCAAACCAACCAAATCCAGCCTCTCAAATCTACCTTACAATGTCATTCTAAAAGTAAACAATCACATTATTGAAATCTCAAAGCTACAAGACAATGCATGATGAATTCAAAACAATGTGAATAAATAAGTATTACATTTAACAGAGTAATTTAGCGGCCAAAGAATTAATAACTCTTGTTTGCCGTATTTTTTTCAGCAAATATAAGTGCAGATCTGCCTTAGTTATTTCATTCCCTTTTTTTATCTTTTTGATAGACAGTAATCCCTCGAATATCACAGGTATTACGTTCCAAACCCCACCACGATAAGTAAAAATCCGCCAAGTAGAAACCATACTGTATATTTTTTTCTTATAATTTTTTATAATTTATATATATTTATTTTATTATAAATGCAAAACAACAGCATGGAAGAATTGACGTAAGCTTGAACTGTTATACGGTGAGGGATTACTGTAGTGCTTAATTGTACATCAGGTGTGAGTAAACTGACCTGCAAGACTTTCTAAATGGCTCACCAACGAAATATTACCTTGAATGTTTTTAGTGGTGCAGCCTAACGAGCCATGCCCCATACAACTGGATTTTTGTAAAAGGTTGCCCATACCTGTTCCTCATGGTCTTCCATCACTTAAGTATCTTTTATGTTTTACTTAGACTGCAACCATTCTGGTGCACCGCTTGAGGAAATTTCAGTTAAATGAATTGACCCCAGTACTTATTCAGTCCCACTGAATGTCACTTTGGGCAAGTATCATCTACGCCCTGGGATGAACAATGTTCTGTGAGTAAATTTGGTAGACAGAAACTGTGTGGAAGCCCATCATTATCATCATCATCATCATCATCATCATTTAACATCCATTATCCATGCTAGCATGGGTTGGATGGCTTGACCAGGGCCAGTAAGTTGAGGGGCCGCACCAGACACCAGTCTGATTTGGCATGGTTTCTGTGCCTGGATGCCTTTCCCAATGCCAACCACTCCAAGAGTGTAATCAGTGCCTTTTACATGCTACCGGCATGGGTGCCAGTTACATGACACCAGCATTGGCCACGACTATGATTTCACTTGGTTTGACGAGTCTTCTCAAGCATGTCATAATATGTATGTATATATGTATGTATGTATGTATGTATGTATGTATGTATGTATGTATGCATGTATGTATGTGTGTGTGTGTGTGTGTGTGTGTGTATGTATGTATGTAAGTATGTGTTTATGGAATTGTTTATGTCCCTGAAATTTTGTAGTTCAACGAAAGCATTTGACAATATAAGTATTAGATTTTAGAAAATTAAAAATAAGTACTGAAGTTGATTTGTTCAACTAAAACCTTCAAGACTGCTCCAGCATGGCCACAGTCCAATGACTGAAACAAATGAAAGATACAATACAAAAGATCAGTGGAATTGTGCAGAATTTATAGTGTGGAAAGCATGGTCTGCGCAAGATCCTGAGGAAGGGAAATCTACATGGAATAGACTAGTGTCCTATCCTTGAGCATGTTGACCTTTTGTGTACTTTATTGCTATGGAAGGTGGAATAAAATAAGTTAATTGGGGTCAAAGTGTTTGTCTTTGTAATGTAACAACTAACAGCTTTTAATTGTTTAATCAGTCATTCTGTTTCACTTCAAAACAAGGTATTTGAAAAACTTAGCGGTTTGATTAAGCTAATGATGTCAGAGTTGAGAGGGTATAACGACTAATTGTTAATTAGCCCCCAATCAACCGACCAGCCAACACACACACACACACACATACACAGAGGCACAAAATCATTTGCATATGATTAATATCAAAATCATTGTTGTAAGTCATCATCATCATCATCATCACCACCACCATAACAGTAGTCGTTATTTTCATTATTAGTATTATCAATATCCTAATAGGCATTATTATTCTAATTATCATTGCTAGCATCATCATCGTCAACATCACCTCCCCTGTCATCATCGTCATCTCTATCATCATGATTATTGCCATCACTGTCACCACCACCACCACCACCACCACCATCATCATCATCATCATCACCATCACTAATACAACTTTCACCACCATCAACAGCTTCCCCTCCCTCATCATTATTTGCATAAAAAGCAATTCCTCACATTAACATAACATTTGTAGAGGAACAATACAGTGACAAAACTGATTTTCCCCATTTCATAACTGGTATCACTGTAAATTGATGACTGAAAGATAATATTTCGCACCAACATGCATTGAAATCGGCATGGAAAGACACTTCACTAAATATGCAGTTTGCAGATTCTTTCTGCTTTCTTTGAACTTTTTGTTCTGTGATGCTTGTGACGTGAGAGGTTAGCACTTGCAAGAAAGATTCGCAGAAGTATCTAAAGTGATTCTGCTCAAACCCGTTTATATGTTTTCAAGACAAGCGCTGCAAACCCATCAGAGCCCCGTTGCTCAGATTAGGCGTGTTTCATCTTTGACTGATATTACAGCTTCCTCGTTTTATGTTGATGTAATCAGTGGCTGCAGCATCCCTATGCAGAGCTGGTGTTTCATATGCATATCCTTACATTGATGCATACATACATACACGTGTTTTATATATATACATATGTATGTATATATATATATATATATATATGATGTTAAATGTTGATGATGTACATGTATATATAT
>NC_068992.1:10366066-10375542 GCF_001194135.2 Octopus bimaculoides
TATATATATATATATATATGAATGATATTTTCACTTTATTATTTTTCCATGCCATTAGCATTGCTTCTGTTTGTGACGTAAAAACAATTTGTGATGACAAAGGAGAAAAGAAAAATATAAAAAAACCAAAGAATTAAAAAAATTACAAACCACCCCTCCAAAAAAGAAAAAAAAAGGTCAAAACAAGTTCCAAAACAGTTAGTGTGTCATAACGAAATGCTATAAGATATTTTGTATCAGAAGACTAAACCAAAATCCCAGAATATATTGGAAGTTTTTTCTATTTTCGGTATCTTCACTCTACTATAGGATCAATACATCAACATCTTATATGTGTGTACACCTACACACCCATACATATGTGTATGTAGTAGATGTGTTCATGAATATATGTGTGTGTATGTGTATGTGCATGCTGCATGCCGCTTGTATGTGTGTGCATGTGTGTGTGTATAGTTAGAGAGAGAGAGAAAGAAAGCTAGATAGATATATGTGTATTTGTATATATAAACTTGGCATAGGAGTGGCTGTGTGGTAAGTAGCTTGCTTACCAACCACATGGTTCCGGGTTCAGTCCCACTGTGTGGCACCTTGGGCAAGTGTCTTCTACTATAGTTTCGGGCCGACCAAAGCCTTGTGAGTGGATTTGGTAGACAGAAACTGAAAGAAGCCCATCGTATATATGTATATATATATATATATATATATATATATATGTATGTGTGTGTATATGTTTGTGATTTAACCATCACATATATTAATAACCTAAAGAAAATATAATCATTACTTCTTCTCTGAATTTAAATGAAATTAAAAGCTTGTAAAACAAGTAAGGGCTAGTGGACAGGAACTGTGTCTTGTTATAAAGTCTTGCCTGATTAACTTCTGGTTCAAGCTATGCTAGAAGGAAGAAATGAGAAAAATGAACAGATGAATGAATATAATGCAGAAACAGACAGAAATATCTACATGAATACTTATGCAAATACTAACATGGCATATATTTCTAAGTTTTCATTTTCAGCTGTGTGTGTGTCTGTGTGTGTGTATTTATATACTTACTAATATATCAGTTCAGTGTTCTTTTAAATAGAAGCATGTAAGCAAATCACATATTTGTTCCTACAGAGAAAATATAATCTGTGATTAATCACAGATTTTTAGTGACAGAAATTGAGGAATCAAGCAGCAGCAATTGGTTTGTTTTTCTCAAGACTTATCAGGATTGCTTATCTCACATCTCAACTACCAAACCAAAGTTATGGACAACATATATTCTTACGGAATACATAAACAACCTATTACTAGTCTGAAGTCATTAAGTGAAGCAAAATTGATGGCCAGCATATAGACATACATACACACAACACAAACACACTCACACGCGCACACACAAATGCACATACACACAAACACATATATATTGAATCCCCATGAGACCAAGATGCAACTAAAAATAAATTGTGCTGTCATCTATAAATTGCCTTGATTTATTTGAAATATTTTGACATGACGACTGAAGTTTAATTAATCAATTATTCATTGATTAGTTAATTAGTTGAATCGTTTACCCCCACCGTCATTGTTTTGGCTTTGCTATCTATCTATGTCTAACTTGGTTCTCTCTGGTTGTCTGTCTCATTAATTGTCTATGCACACACATAATTGTAAACTAATTAAGAAGCTGATGAATTATTTTCGACCATGTATATTCATAAGTATGTGCATGTGTGTATGCACGTGTGTGTATGTGTGTGTGTGTGTGTACATATACATTTATAGTCATGTGTGTATGTGTATATGTGAGTGTGTGTCTGTGTGTGTATATATATATATATAAATGTATCTATCTATATAAATCTTATAAATATATATATTTGTCTTTCTTCCCTTCTCTCTCTCTCTCTTTGATATATATAATAAAACAAGAAATTAAAAATCTTTTAATATTATTAATTCACCATTACACATGTTTCATTTGCTAATAGGAACTACAAAGTTTTAAATTTAGCATAGACATGTAGAAATTTTTCAGACAGAGAAATTGAGTTTCAATTGGAGAATTTCTTATGGGAAATTCCTCACATGTCTATGCAGTGTGTATAATAACTTTGTAACTCATATTAGCAAATGAAATGTGTGTAATGGTGAACAAATAATACCAAAAAATCTCTAATTTCTTGTTTTGTTATACAGTAACTCTGCAAATGATATTTCCATAAACATCAATTTCAATATGTATTTTGCAGTAGCATAAGACTACATGTTGGATTGTAATAATGGAATATGCAGATGTACTTCAAGAGGAAACAGCTGGGATTTACTGTACCTACCTACACACACACACACACACACACACACACACACACACACACACACACACACACACACACACACACACACACACACACACACACACACACACACGCACATGCACACACACACAGAGGACAGACAAAGAGAGAGATGTGTGTTTATGCACATATATATAATGTATTTGTAAGTATATATATATATATATATATATATATATATATGCATCTCTGTATATGCATATGTATATGTATCTGTATCTATACATATGTGTATCTATCTATGCATATGTTTGTGTGTGCATATATACATGTGTTTGTGTGTGTGTGTGTGTGTGTGTGTGTATGTAACTACATTGCTTCTATGAGCTTTTCATCACCTGTGTGAGCCTTCTCCTACACAATCTCTCACCATTTGTAATTCCTTAGAATCTTTCTTTTGAACATCCTGATATCAGTTTTCATCATTTCTTTCCCTATATTCTTTGCTCTTCCTCTTTTACAGATTCCTTCTGCATTTATCATTTGCATTCTGCATTTATCATTTTCCCCTGATATTGTCCTTTACACACATCATTTGTCCTATGAACATAGTCTCCGTTCATGACCTCTACAGCTGTTTCCACTTATATCCAGATTTATCTTCCCTTGCTATTTCTCCCTTCTTTATTTATCCTACCATTACTCCCTTATTTGAAGTATCCTAGCTTCATTTCTTTCCAGCTTTACAGCCACAGCCACTGCTTGTGTTTCAGTACCTCATACTGTTACTCTTCATGATTTAAGTGTCATACAGTCTTCCTCCACTCAGAGAGGGAATCCTGTTAGTTCTTGCTTCCACTAGACCCACCATCACTATAGAAACTGTTAACTACTTCTCGGGAAACTTCCTGGTTATCAAAGGTATATTTTTTTGTGCATGCTCTTTTTTTGTTAACTACAATTATGTATCTACTACTTACAAAGTCCCATGATCTCACTCATTTCTTATGGGAAAGAGCTCATAAGATCTCACTCTTATGCACTCATACTTCACATTGGATATACCATATTCCATTCTGACCCATTCTTTTGCTTCATAGCAAACATGGCTACAAAGTCTTGTCATCTTCTCTGCTCTCTAAAACCTGTCATTGTGATGTATACACTAAAGTCACTCATTTCGAAGTTTTGTTGCTGACACATCTAGAATTTCTTCCTTAGATACAGCTTATATTCCTTTATTATTTTGCTGATTTCAGTAATTTGACTGTGGCCATGCTGGGACTTTAGTCAATAAAATTAACCTTATTACATCTTTTTGGTATTTATTTTTCCCAATTAGTGACTCATTTCCAACAGATCATTATTTTGTGTTGTTTTTGTATTTTGTGATGCTGTCGTTGGTGTTGGAAGGTTAGCTTCCTATATTTACAATTGCCTAAATAAAAGGCTGACCAAAGAGCTGACAGTTCTTGAATAGTTAGCTATACACATGCATCAGGTGAATGCCAAGGGGAGAATATTTAGATGTTCGCTAATCATGTAATTGATGACTGCAGTGTGGATATAAAATGATAAAGGAAGTAAAATAGACCAGGGAATTGCTCCCTCTCCAACTACATTTTTTCATGACTTCGATATAAAATTCTCTCCTGAACATGCTTATTATATCTATAAATGATAAGCCAGCTTATGCTACCAACTTCTTCACAGTAGTTTAAGCCTCACTAAACTAATCGTAATTACTTCTGTTATTCAAAGCCTTTAATTAGATGACTATTCATGTCTTCTTTAAATGCATTAGTGTCTATTGAATAACATAGTTTAATGATGGCATCATTAACAATAAATACCCTAATATATTCATTGGTAAAAAATAGGTGAGGGAATTTGGGGTAAAAAATGTAAAGAATTGCAAAAAATTTCTTATTCCAGTATCACTCATCTTAATCTAAAGGTGCAGCAAAAAAAAAAAAAAAGGGAAAAGAAATTAATCAGTCTGTCTCTTGTTACTTATATATCTCTCATGGATATGGTGTGATAAATTATATTGGCTGTTTTAATTTTCCTCATTAAATACATCCATTTATGTGTGGTTATCACATCATGATTGGTTAGATCTCTGGATTTCACTGATGCTGTATCATTAGAGTGATACTTGGGATGATGTGCTGTATGGTAGAACTTCCAAAGCCATCTCAACTTGGGGAAACAGACGTGATGACAATGATGAAATAGATGATAACAACTTCATTCATGTACCTCTTTAATGTGTACTCAGGACTAATGATATGTATAAAGCAGAAATGGAATGGTCAAGTAGATAGTGTACTGGAATATCAATCCATAGATAGCAAGTTCAAATTCACTGCAGGCATTACACCTGTGTTAATTTATGTAGTAAGGTTTACTTAGTTCTCAAGAATAGGCATAAGAATGCTCTCTGAGGAATTTGTCATGGGCAATTCATTTTAATTCTATGCCCCTGGATTTCCTATTCATTGAGATTAAGTACAGATCTAATGAGAATGTCACTTGACATAGTTGTTGTTGGCACTCCGTCGCTTACGATGTCGAGGGTTCCAGTTGATCCGATCAATGGAACAGCCTGCTCGTGAAATTAACGTGCAAGTGGCTGAGCACTCCACAGACATGTGTACCCTAAACGTAGTTCTCAGGGATATTCAGCGTGACACAGTGTGACAAGGCTGACCCTTTGAATTACAGGCACAACAGAAACAGGAAGTAAGAGTGAGAGAAAGTTGTGGTGAAAGAGTACAGCAGGGTTCGTCACCACCTCCTGCCGGAGCCTCGTGGAGCTTTTAGGTGTTTTCGCTCAATAAACACTCACAACGCCCGGTCTGGGAATTGAAACCGCGATCCTATGACCGTGAGTCCGCTGCCCTAACCACTGAGCCATTGCTCCTCCCACTTGACATAGAATGACATCCTAACCAACAGAATATTTGTTTTTCACCTACTCTGATATGTATTTGAGCATTATCCTCGATTCTGTGTATTGCAGTCCACATAACTGTTAGAATATAAACAAGATCACAAAATGTTATCAGATATACTTTGAACGCCATCAGAAAAAGATTTGTTTGCCAAATATTTTTCTTTTTTCCTTTTTATTTTTAATCTATTTTTTGCTAATAATTTTCTTTCTTGGAATGGAGAAAGCTATGTTCATAGTCTTCACAGCATTTCCAAGATTGGTGAGATCAGCACTGTTAATGTTGTTCTTGAGCAGTTTCTAGTCAACCACTGCAGGAAAAGCAAGTGCAACCAAGGAATTGTAGAATACTGTAAAGGTAGATAAATTCAAATAACAGTCCTCAAAAGTTCTTCAGGAGCTTTGAAAATATTTACTTTTTACAACATATTCCATCATAGGAATCACAACTTTACAAAACACTTATATTACTTAGCTATTGCACCTACTGCTACGTTGAATCTATTTACTGTTGGGTGTAGTGGACTAATGAGAGTTAACCCTTTCAGACCTGATCCCTGTATCTAAATTTACCCTTAACCCGGGCTCCTGAGCAAAAATCTATAAACAGCTCAAGAGTAACAATTACAGGCAAACTGATGGACAAAATCACAAAAAAAATTCAGGAGAATAATAATAATAATAATAGGCCTATCTCTCAACTACCACATTTGTTCATTGCAGGTAAATTAATGGACAGAATCACAGACAAAAACAAAAGAATAGAATCAAGAGAAGAGCAATGATAGGCCTCCCTCTCTCTCAACTACTGTGTTTGTTTACTGAAATCACTACATTCCTCATCACTTTCACTACTTTGATTATCTGAATCACTCTCGTTGTCTGTCTGAGGATAAACTCTTCATCCTAAGAATAAACATCATCAGTAAATAAGTGCTGGGGTCATCACATTCTTGTTTCATTTGAAAAACCCGTTTTGGGTTTTTTTTTCAATTAAAAGCAAAACTAAACAATGACTTGGGGGACACCATTAACAATGAGTAATAAACATATTTGGCTACAAAGCTGGAACAAGACTGGTTGTCTATTTTTAGTGTTTTATCCCCTTTTTCTACACATGTTGTTCATAACTACTTTAAAGGGAGTCCAGTAAAGATTACATTTAGGCTTTTCCTGCTCTACTGGGAACACAGCATAAAAGGTTCAAAGGTCTTGACCTTTGATTTTGCAGCTCTGATGATTGTCAACGAACCTCTAACCTTTCTCTGGCTATGATAACTTAGCATCAATTTGACTTGCTTCAGATCCCTACTGAGATGGACATTAATCATTCATGTGATATGCAAATATTCTACATCCATTGTCAATGACTCACAGGCTGCTGTTTGCCTCTAATCACAAATTGTATGAAGTAGTCTCTCATACACTTAGCCTATACATACATATGTACATACTACATGCAGATAGGTTTGGTGAGGCAGCAGGAAAATAGAATTCAAACATGAGCATATATGTATGCATGTATGTATGTATGCATGTATGTTTGTATGCATGTATATGTATATATATATATATATATATATATATATATATATATATATATATAATGTATATATAATCATCATTTATCATCCAGTGGGACTGAACTCAGAACCATGTGGTTGTTAAGCAAGCTACTTACCACACAGCCACTCCTACGCCTATATATGGTGAATGATAGACAAAAAGAGTGAAAGGCAGAAGAAAGATAAGTGTATGAAAGCTCATTTCTTTATCTTTCTTTTACTTCATACACTTGGCTCCTATGACTTATACCATATGAGTTGGAGTTAAAAACTTGTGTTTGAAATATTTCATTCCCGTATACATTTAGCAAGGGTTTTGATCTGAAAGCTCTGAACTCTGTGTGTTGTAACCAATATTGTTGTGTTTTGGAAGAGTTATCGTTGCTAATAATTATTCCACAAACATTACTGCACACCTTCACACACACACACACACACAGACAGACACAGACACACACGTAAACATTCACAAACCCATTCACACACATACATATGCACGTACGTACATACATACCCAGAAATGGACCGATTGTGTTTATTCATTTGTTAATGCTTTGCTTTTATTTGCTTATATGAACATCAAAGTCTTTTGTCACACTCCTGTGACCTGTTCACTAAATCTGCTGAAACGGATGAGTTTTCAGACAGTCGGTTCTTAAGTTTTACGTTAGATGAATGAACAGTTCACAGGAGTGTAATGAATGGCTCTGAGACTGCCAAGCAAATAATGAAAGAATTCAGATACCAATAAGCACAATTGATCTCCGTCTCTCTGTCTCTCTCCCTCTATCTCTATCTCTCAGATGATGTGTGTATGTGTGTATGTGTGTGTGTGTTTAATTAATGTGATTCAGGTATTTTATTTTTGCCTTATTTTCTCATTAACCAACAATGAATGAATTACTCGACATAAGAAGGTAATCATCTTTCAGAATCAAGCAATATTTAGGAATTTAAAAGTATTTAAATTGGAAAATTTTTTTCATGTGTCTGATATTAGGTAGCGAATCAGCTATTGATGGCTGTTTTGGTGGTTCTAATTTTCTGATTTGTTTTACTACATTTATATATATAAATATATATATATATATATATATATATATATATATATATATATATATATATATATATATATATATACAACGGGCTTCTTTCAGTTTCCGTCTACCAAATCCACTCACAAGGCTTTGGTCGGCCTGAGGCTATAGTAGAAGACACTCGCCCAAGGTGCCACGCAGTGGGAATGAACCCAGAACCATATGGTTGGTAAGCAAGCTACTTACCACACAGCCACTCTTGCGCCTGTCTGGGGAATTCTAAAAGGTTGAATCAGTTTCTGTTATTCCTGTACTTAGCAGCTACATGAAACATGACAGTATTGGTTTATAAGTTCTTCTCAGAAACTAGAACATACCAGTGTCGTATTCTTCCATCTGTTTAAATGCAAAGGTTGCATACTGGAGCATCAACAAAACTCTTGTTTCTCCTTAGTTTTATGTAAAGATGGCTCCCACTGTCGGCTTTAAGCTCCTTTTATGCAGCTGTATGTATAGGCAGGCAACTAACACTGAAATTGTTTTCCCTGCCTCCATGTTTTTATTGGCACAGCAATCAATGATGAATAAGTCTAATACATTAACTACTCATTTAACTTGCTTTCGTTACACATATTTAAATAATTAATAATAATAAAGTTAGAAAATTAAATTATCTCTTATGTGGAATTATAATTGATTGGAGATTAGGAAATAGCATTCTCATGCAATTCACAAGTTCACATGTACACACGGCTGTGGATAACTACAAAAGGATTCTATCTGCACACGTTTGTATGTGTGCATATAAGTATGAATGTGTGTTTGTGTATGTAATTGTGTATGTGCATGTGTATACTAGAAAGAGAGAATAGAGAGTATCTTGCTTTTGTTTTGACCTATACAAACCTACGCAAACTAGAGCAAAGGCGTATGTAAGACATAAAATATAATTATTCATTGGCTTGATGCTAAAACCACTACTGTTATTTCAAGTTTCCTTGTTGCCATCATAAAAACTGTGTCCTTCATTTCCAATCTTCCATGAAACTATGTCTTGCTTTGGGGAATTATTAACTTATTTGGAGACAGATGAGACTTGGCAATAGGAAAGGCAAATGGCCAAAGAAAATATGCCTCAAGGAATTCTGTCTTATTCATGTAAATATGGAAAAGTGGACATTAAAATAATGATGATGATGATGAGGATGATATATGATTTTTTCTTTGTTCATTTCTACATTCATTTTTAAAAAATGTTAGTATGAGTTAGATGAATGTTTTATTGCGGCATTATCTTACAACCAAATCCCCTTCATCTCAATAACCCACATCCACTCTTTCAAGTAAGAAATTTCTTATTCATACATCTTTGAAGACATGATGCCAGTAAATGGTCTGTTGAGAAGTGAAACGATAACTTCATTGCCTCAAACTCAGCTATTTTTGAAAAAGTACAGATATATATATATATATATATATATATATATTTAGTTGAAATTTACAGAAGAACAAAAGATGAAGACAGGTGTATGAACAAGAAGCAGGTGTATTAATTTGATGCTTGGGAAAGTGAGAAAGTCTTTTACGTTTCAAGCCAACGCTCTTCAACAGAAAGGAAATAAAC
>NC_068992.1:10376169-10379931 GCF_001194135.2 Octopus bimaculoides
ATATATATGAAATAGGAGACATGGTAGCCCACCTAAGAAAGCAGTAACTCTAAATAAAAACTGATCATGATTAAAAGAGACTGTTTAATTCTGAAAGACAACTTCACTAGCATCAGGAGATGGTGTTCATGCTATAAAGTTACTGATGACAGAAAGAGCATTTGGCTGTAAAAATCATATGTGGGGGAGGGGGGGAATGAAACAAGGATACAGAAATGCAAAGATATATGCTCTGAGTGTGAGGGAGTGTTACACGCTAAATTATGAAGAGAAGTGGTGAAATATTGCCATCTAACTCATGACAGCATGACTAATGAGGATGATGATGATGATGATGATATTATGCACATTCAGATACGTTTATACATACATTACAAACACACACACACACACACACACACGCACACACACACACAAGCACACACATATATATATATATATATATATGTATATACATATAAACGTATGTATGTTCACTGACACGCACACTGCATACTCGCATAAATACATATGTAATCCACGTTAACATTTGCTATATTCACATGTGTGTAATATGAGTATATACTGATAAACATACCCACCTAAAGAAATATATATTTGCATATGTACATATTTATTTGCTTACTTAATACATATGTAATCTGTATAAACATTGGATGCATTTATGTGTATAACATACATATTCATATATACATATTCATACACATATATATAACTACATATATATATATATATATATATATATATATATACAGACACACACACACACACACACACACACACACACACATATATATATATATATATATATATATATATATATATATATATATATATAGATTTATAGATAAACAGATAGATAGATATGTATTTGCATATCTGTATACATATGGGTGTGTATATATATATATATATATTTAAGGCTTTGCTTTGGTACAGCTAAGCTAATATACATGTATATGGATGGATTGTGGGATACGTGTATATTAGAGTATACAGAAACATATACTTCTATGGCTATATACATATGTGCATGCCAAATTCCAGCTAACATCAGATAAAAAGGCATTTAAGGATAGAAACATTTGATTTATATAAGGATGCCTTTCCTTCCTCAAACCACTCCAAGATAATAAAAATGGAACAGTGGCAGGTGTTTATCATATCGCCAAGAATAATACACACATGCATGCAAAGGCATGCTCGTGCAAGCACACATGTATGCGCATATGCATATCTGTATATGCATATCTGTGTGTGTGTGTGTCCCCAGAGATACTGATTGATTCAAGATAACCTCATCAAATAATTTCTGTGTAATACAATCAAGGAAACAGGTATCTATTGAAAGCTATATTCACCATAGTCTACTGGTTTCTCTTTTGTTCATATGTTTGTGTGTGTGTGTGTGCGCGCGTGCGCGTGTGTGTGTGTGTGTTGCACTCAAGAAGACCCATCACTACAGCAGAATTGTTAATGCTCCCCGACTATCAACTGAAGGGAAGTTTGCTCTGTAAGTGCCCTCCTGCCAGTCCAAATAAATAAAAAGCACCCAGCCTACTCTGTTAAAGTGGTTGTCATTAGGGATATCATCCCGCCATACAAACTAAGCCAAAACAGACCATGCTAGCATGGAAAGCAGACGATGATGATGAAAGAGGTTGGTATACACAGAGATGATGGGCTGGCTGTATCACAGAAAACCAGCGTTCACTCACGAGATAGATGTATAAAAGAATAGATCAATACTTTCAGTAATTTTGGCATTTTATAACAGCATCCATATACATATCATCATCATCGTTTTATTGTCCACTTTTCCATGCTAGCATGGGTGGGTGGAGTTTACAGAGGTAGGTTGTTTTCTGTGGCTGGATACCCTTCCAGCTACCAACCCTGACCTGTTTCCAAGCAAGATAATATTGGAAATGCATATCACTCATTTACAACAATCATGCAATGTTAAGACAAGGAGACAAAAAATATACATGCACTGATACACACATACATATACATGCCTAACACACACAAATATGTGTGTGTATGTCCATGACAGGTTTCTTTCAGTTTCCTATTGCTAAATCTCAGAAGGCTTTGGGTGCCTCAGGGTTATTGTAGAAGTCACTTACACTGTGTGGAATGCAGAGGGATTGATCTTGAAGCCATTTGGTTGGGAAGCAGACTTCACCACACAACCTTGCCATTGGTTAATAATATAAAATCATTTAAAACTGATATACAGAATTTCATCAGAAACTTGATAATAGAACAGTTTAAGTCTTCTTGTTTAATCTAATCAGAGACACACAGTAAACCAAATGGAAAGGTCATGTATATTAACGTAGATTCTAACTGCCTACACAATGTTCAAAAGCTTAGTCTGTGATTGATCATTGAATAGCTGATTTCTACTACAATAACACAGTGACAGCTAGTAGACATAACAATGAGAATAAATATATAGCTTACTCCAATCACCTAAAACAGTAACAAGATGTTGGAATATCATCTGGTTCAATCCCCCTTTTCTCATCAGATGTTAAATCTAATTGAACTGATAATTTCTTAGCCTTCATCATCATCATCATCATCGTTTAACGTCTGCTTTCCATGCTAGCATGGGTTGGACGATTTGACTGAGGACTGGTGAAACCGGATGGCAACACCAGGCTCCAGTCTAATTTGGCAGAGTTTCTACAGCTGGATGCCCTTCCTAACGCCAACCACTCAGAGAGTGTAGTGGGTGCTTTTACGTGTCACCCGCACGAAAACGGCCACACTCGAAATGGTGTCTTTTATGTGCCACCTGCACAAGCCAGTCCAGGGGCACTGGCAACGATCTCGCTCGAAAATCCTACGGAAGCTGTATTTTTAAATATTACTTCACATTTCTGCACCATTGTATTTTAAATGAACAATTCTTTACCACTACATTTATTGTATATTATTACATATAAAATTCCTCATGCCATCAAACACAAAATATATGTAAAAGAATACTGTGGCATTTTATGTGAAATACATTTGTTTCATTGTATTTAATAATCTCCTGCATCATTACGTATAAAATAATTCACTATTGTTATATATCAAATATTTCTGTTGGCTGGATAGCAGTCATGTATCAGCGTTTATAATAACAATCCTTGTTATGTGTTGAAAACGATACTTCAGTATCTTCACAATACATATATTCCCGCATCCTAATTTATGACAATATTTCCATGTTATTGTAAAAACGAAACAAAATATATCCATTATGTAACAAACATCTCTGCAACAAGACATAGCAAAACAAATCATATATTATTAACCCATTATCAGGATTTGTTTTTATATTAACAGAAACAGCAATATTTGCATCATTATTTATAGACCTCTTCTACCATGTAAACAGAACAAAAATTCTATACTGTTATCATACTGAGTCGTTTCTTTATCATCATATCAAGGTGAAGGTATTATAACATTACATACACAGCACTTCTCCATCAGTACATAACGAAACAATTCTATATCGTAACATAGTGAGCAATTTTGCATCATCGTATATCAAACAGTTTTTCATAGAAAATTCAGTTCTTTAAGGAATATACTATTTTTGTATTTTTTTTTATTTTATATATTTTTTTTGTTTTTTTTTTCCTTCTTTCTTTAATGTTTTTGTTGGCAAGATATATGCAGGAAGGAAGGGAGGAAATTGTATTTGCTGTTGTAAGTGTGTGTGTATGCGTGTGTGTGTGTGTGTGTGTGTGTGTGTGT
>NC_068992.1:10380855-10386263 GCF_001194135.2 Octopus bimaculoides
ATATGTGTGTGTGTGTGTGTGTGTGTGTATGTGTATGTGCATCTCTTTCTATGTGCACACTTTTATGCAAATTTGTTATGCATGGACACTTGCATTCAAAAGCACAAACACTGCTACTTGTATTTTGTAAACTGTATTCCATTTTAAAAACGACTCCTCCCCTTCTCCCCTCCTATCTTGTTTCTCTCTCTCTCTCTCTCTCTCTCTCTCTCTCTCTCTCTCTCTCTCTCTCTGTTCATTGTTCTTTTCTTACTGTCTTTTTTGCATCCAATTCAGCTAAGCAAGCTGACTACTGCTGGTCAGTCTTTAAGACCTGAAAAGAAAACACTTGGGTGCAGAGATGAATATTTAGAAAACCTGTCTCCTAATTACCACTTTTAATCTATCATTAATTAAAAAAAAATAAAATTAATTAATCAAAATAAAATCAACAGCTGCCAAGTGATAATCACCAAATATTATTATTATTGTTGGTGTTGCTGCTGTAGTGCTCTTTTACTTGTTTTAGTCATTGGACAGCAGCCATGCTGGGGAACTGCCTTGAAGGGTTTAATTGAGTAAAGTGACCCCAGTTCTTATTTTTTAAAGCTGGGTACTTATTCTATTGGTCCCTTTTGCTGAACTGCTAAGTTATGGGGACAGAAAGAAACCAATACTTGCATAACATATAGGCCCTGTTTTTTTTTATATTTGATGTGGCATTGGGTTTGTGGTTATCCTCCTCTTCCTCCTCCTACTCCTCCTCCTCCTCCTCCTCCTCATCATCATCATCATCATCATCAACATCATCATCATCATCATCATCATCACCACTACCACTATCATCATCATCATCATCATCATCCTCATTATCATCATCATCACATTCATCATCATCATCATCGTTAAGTGGTTGCAACTGAGATGCATTTTACCATGTTGCACCAGGAATCTCTGTCCCCCTCTTAGATCGGGTAGGTTTTCAATTTCATGTATTTTCTCTGCTGATAACATCAACATAGTTAGTGGGTGGGTTCCCTGAAGTATAACTATTCTATAAGGTTTTGTATTCAGCACTCTACTACTGGCCAGCAAAAGCTATTCTACATTGAACAATAACATCTAAAATGAACTGAATGTGAGGAAACAGTATATCTATGGATCAAATGTTGAAGGATGTTCATAAAAGACTTGAACTCACAGACCAAGAATAATTTATCTATTGCTTTATCCAGTCTGTTATTTCATTTCTAATTCAACTGCCTCCATCATGTTAGTATTAATGGGGTAGGGTTGGGGAGGAAGCCGCTCTTGATGCTTACATTGAAAAGTTTTAATCCCAATACAGACAATATGTTAGGTCCCTAAGCAAAACACTTTGGTCTGTTTGCTTCCATTAAACGTTGCCGGAAATTGATAAATTGTTCAAATAAGGTGATAATTGTTTTTTGATTTTTTTTTTTTTGTTTGTGTTACTTTAGCTTAACCCTTTTATGCACACAATGCAACTGGTTTATATACAGCATTCTGACTACAGCAAATTACTTGAACATAATCTGCCGTCTTACATAGAATATACGCCATCCATTTTATTTAACACATATGCAACTGAAGATACAACAAGATTAGTTATAAGCGGCAGAAGTAGTGGTGATGGTGGTGGTGGTGGTAACTGTTATGCTGTGATGCCAATGGCTATGATCTTTAGAAAGATTATCTCACTGACAGTACAATTTACAGTTAAAATAGCTGGGCGTATCTCTAGTTACGTTTATGATGTTGTCAGGAGTTGTGAATCTTTGAAAGGTTTAGCTTAACGACAGAATTTACAGTCACACCGGTTACATGCAGTAACCACAATACAGTGTTGTCAGGAGCTATTTAGACTGTGAAGATGTTTAACTCACTAACAATAAGCTTTATAATTAGAACAGCTATATATAGAAGCCATTACACACAGCCATCAGAAGTTACAGACTGTGAAAGGATTAACACAATGGCAATTTACAGTTAGGACTGCAAGGATTCTATGGTTAGAATTATTGTCTGCATTAGCTATTTCTTACGAAGAGTACATTTCAATCAACTGTAGTTTTGAAAAGATTAATGGTATGAAAACTTGAAGCTAATCACCTGTCGTATGAGGTATCTAAGCAGAGGGAAGGATTTAACATGTAGACTAGGGATATCAAACTGTCAATGTTTTATCACAAAATGTCAGAGTAAAATTGTAATTCATCACAAGAAAATGACATTCAGCATTCAATTGCAACTTCACTTCAATTTCTTTAAATGCTTCTGAACATGATGATAAGTTCAGAAGTTTTGACCCAATAATTTATTACCTGTAATAAATGTCTGTTAGATGCTATACTAAACCATTCAGTGATAACAAATTTTTTATTTCTTAATTTTTTTTCTCTATTCAGTCGGTCTGTAAATGTGATAATTCATTAGTGGCAAGCCATCTGTTATTGACATCAATCACTCATTCTTGTAATTGCCCATCCTCTCTTACTGTCCGTCCATCATTCAACCTCCCTCATGCCAGCAAATATGTAGATGACATTACAGTCTCTCTTCCCTTACTCCCCCAAGCACTTTCATTCTTCCACCTTTCTACCCTCACATACTTACCATTTTGGTTCTCCCATCCTATCTTCCTTCCACCTTGGTCATTTTGTTCTGAACAAACACAGACACAGCAGAGTCAAGAGAGCATTTCGTTTTTACCCAAGACCTGAGTACTGATCCAGTGTTTACCATAATAAGATACTGTCAGCATACCCTGTAAAGTCTTTGGTGTTAGGAAGAGCAACCAACCATAGAAACCATGTAAACATTGGAAGATGTGGGTGGGATATGGTCCCCTGGCCCATAACATTGAGTACGAATTGCCTGGGGTATGTGACAACCCATGCAGCACATGTAGGCATGCAAAGCAGACACAAGATTAGGATAGTGTTCAGGATGACTGTTCACTTGATATTAGTGTGAAACAGTTTTCCTTTGTCTCAGTCTCTGAGCTATACCATGGTAGTACATTATGATTTCCTTGAAATCATATATATATATGTATGTGTGTGTGTGTGTGTGTGTATACACACACACACACACACACACACATGCATATACATAAACACACACACACACACACACACACATTGAGAGGTGTAAAAGTCTGCTGTTCCTCATTAATTTGTCATGTTAACTTTTTTCTAAAAACAAGGAATTCATTCTGAAATGGATTTTCTTCTTCCCACAGCAAGTTTACTGTACTCTTTTTACTGATTTTACTAAATAATGCAAGGCTTGCTGTTGCAGACCAACACTAGTGTCTTTGGAGTCTGGTCACATATATGTGTGTGTGTGTGTGTGTGTGTGTGTGTGTGTGTGTGTGTGTGTGTGTGTGTGTGTGTGTGTGTGTGTGTGTGTGTGTGTGTGTGTGTGTGTGTGTGTGTGTGTAACATACATTAGCTCCACAGAATGATGGTATGTTCTCAAAGAACTGAGCTTGATGCAATTTCAGTTCTCAGAGTAGCTATTTCACTTATGCTGCCAGCCTACGATATTTTGCTGGTCCCTATATTGGTAAGAAATGGTTCCCAACTGGGTGACTTTCTTCACAGAGGCTGCATAAAGCCAAACACTTTTGTCATTTCCCTATAACCAATTCAAATTCAGGTGATATTTTCTATAGTTTTCTTAACTTTTTGCAAATCATTGAAAATTAATGATGAAAAATGTAACAAAATATCATTTCCAAATACAGAATTAATTAATTAATTAATTAGTTAATTAATTATTAATTAATTCATTAACTAATTCTCTGGATGACTTACTGAGTAATGCCACTTACTCATTTTTCTTCTAGCTCATACCAACAGCTAAAATTTATGAGATATCTGTGAGTTGTACAAACCTCAATGAAGGATTGCAAGGAATTGGCTACATTAGAGCCTAATGGAATGAAAAAAAAAAAAAAATCGATTAAATTCTGAAATATCATTTATCTAGCTTTATTATCTGTTGTCTTGCTAAATGGGGTGTGGAGGTGGAGTTAAGCCCCTTAATTACTTTGCATGAATACTAAATATATTTTTTCTCTTGTATCTATTTGAAAAGGGATTAAGCTAAAGGCACATGTAAGTTAAAATGATATAAGAGTAAGAGAAATAAATCAAAGTGGCCAGAGGCATGTATTTGAATAACATAGAGAAATGCCAGTAAGACTGTTACGATCAGATCCACTTGAGCAGGGGAGATAATCTCAAGATTTAATAATTCTACAAAACTGACCTGCCATTAGGAAAGGTGAAGGCTTATTATTTGGAGATGAGTGGACAGTTGTGGACACATGTTCCTGGCTCATTAGCCTTCATCGGCACAGCAGTTGTCTGACCACATCTCCAGTAGCTGAAGACTCATACTTATCCAAGGCACTTACATTGTAACATACACCCATAACACATTCACTATTGTTTTGTTATTTTCATGGATTCAGCCATTGGTCTGTGGTCATACTGGAGCAGAAACTTTAAAAGAATTTTAGCTGATCACATTGAAAATAATCGTTATTTCAGTATGGTACTTATTTTACCAGTTCCTGTGTATTGAACAGCCAAACCATTTAAAAAAAAAATAGATTGCAACTTGTACCATTTTAAATAGGAACACATAGGCATGTGCATATATATATGCCAGTACTGCCTGACTGGCCCTCGTGCCAGTGGCACGTAAAAAGCACCCACTACACTCTCGGAGTGGTCGGCATTAGGAAGGGCATCCAGCTGTTGAAACCTCGCCAGATCAGATTGGAGTGATACAGCGAACACACTTCTCTGCATCATTGGAGCAAATATATTTTAGAAGAGAATTGCTGTCTAATACAAACTTGGAATTGGTAAAGTCAGGATAATTCTGTTGTCTGCTTCCCATAGAATGAGCAAAATTATCTATCCATATGAGGATAATGGAACTCATAAAACTTGAACATATGACTTAGTGTTCCTCAGTAATCTATCACCTTTAACTTTACACCTGTTTATTTAATAAACACAATACCTGTAAATTTCGAAATTCACTCAGAAGTTTGAAAAAGAAAACTGTAACAATTTGGAGATGTTTTTTTTAGAAAATTACATTCTATTTTAGTTATTTTTTTTTATTCTATGGTTTAGAGGAATTCCTAGGTTTCTTTGCTTAGTGTAAGAATTTATGTGTGTGTGAATGTATGTATATATTTTGTGTATGTGTGTGTAAATGCATGTGTGTATTTATATATAGACATATATATGTCCATGTCAGCATGGAAGGTAGACGTTAAATGTTAAGGATGATGTATGTATGTGTGTGTGTGTGTGTGTGTGTGTTGTGCATGTGTGTGTTTAATATATATATATATATATATATATATATATATATATATA
>NC_068992.1:10387579-10389970 GCF_001194135.2 Octopus bimaculoides
GCACTGACACAGAATTTCTACTTTGAAGGAGATTTTATACTTTCAAATTAATAAATGCCTCTCCTGAACATGTCTCAAAACTTCTGGAATGCATCTTGTATATGCGTGTGTGTGTGTGTGTGTGTGTGTGTGTGTGTGTGTGTGTGTGTGTGTGTATCTATGTGTGAGAATCTTTGTGTTTGTGTTTCTTCGCCACCACTACTTGACAACCGGTGTAGATTTGTTCATATCCGGTAAGCAAAAAGTGACTGACGGGAACAAGAAAATGATAAAAGATAAGTGATAAAAGAATGTTTCCTGTTACTGCAGTTTGGTATTTTGCATAATTTTAAGACTTATTTCCTGTTTACAATGTAGTATGTGTTAGATATAAAATATCATGTGGTCGTTCTGATCTCCTCATCTATATGTGAATATTGTAAAGAGCAAAGGACATGAAAGCCCCATCAGATGGTTGAATGCAAATGTTGTGTCTCTCAAGGCCTTCGTTAGGAACATCGCTAAGTTGTGCATTAAACGATGCAACTTAGAAATGATAAAGAATTTACTGACTGCCAGATGTTCTTTCAGTAATTTGGATATTTCACCATACAGTTTTGTTGTGTATATCATGCGGCATAATAATTTAGGGGTTGTTTGCTTTAGATGTTTACTTTATCTTCCTCAATGGTCTGTATTATCAAGAGACCCTGCATTGCTCCCTTATTTTTCCTCATATGTTTATATTCTAGTTAGGGAGTTCCATTCACAATTGCAAGGTCATCATTTCAATTGTCAGACCTGGTGGTGAGTTATGTTTCTGAGCAGAACACTTCATTTCCTGTTACTCCAGTCCACTTAAATGTAAATGAATTACTCCGATATGGACTGGCATCTCATTTAGGGAATGCGATCCACCACACATTAACAAGGACTGGACCTTGTGGTGGGCTATTACAGGCACATGGATCACATAGTCTTCTAGCATTTCAAACCAAGTACATTGTCACTCAGAGTAACAACTATATAGTATTTGTATATAGTTTTAGTAGCATATTGTTAGAGTATTTTATTATGTCTTCAACAGAAGGTTGTAATGTACCACTGGTCTTTTAATAGTTCATTTAAAATTTTTTCCTCTTCTAATTAGTGTTTTATTACAACTGAAATATTGATTAAATTTTGATTTTATCGTTGTTAATTATTCAGCACTGTATTGTCAGACATCGCTCTTTTTTTACTTACAAACTCTAAACTTTAATTGCTATATGGTTGCTTGATCTTGCAGAATTAATAGCTAAAGCTCTTAAATCATATTCTATCATCTTATTGGACAAAGTAATCCTGCACATACCAAAAGACAGGATGACCATGGTTGATCTGACTTTGGATTACAGAACTTGGGTTTAAATATTAACAACTATTTACTAAACTTATAGAATATCTTTTACACTTATTATTTCCTACATGTAAACTCTCTTTGATCTCTGTGTCTGTCTTTCTCTTTGTTTCTCCTTACCTCTCTTGCTCCTCCTCTTTTTCCTCTCTCCCTCACTCTGTCTCTCCTTTTTCTCTTTGTTTCTCTTCTCTCACTTCCTTCATACTACTCCCCCTTTGTCTCTGACTATCATCTCTTTCTTCTCATTCTTTCTCTCTATTCCCCCCTTTCCTCTCTATTATTTCTCTCCTTTCACCCCCATGCCTCTCTCTCTCTGTTCTTTCTCTCTCTGTTCTATCTCTCTCTTTCTGTGTACCTTTCTTTTTTTTACACTCATTTTTACTATCCGTTAATTACTTATAATTAGGTTTACTACACTAATAGTAAAATGTAATAATACAAAGTGCTACCTATACCAAGTTAAGACAAATAATAATAATAATAATAATAATAATAATAATAATAATAATAATAATAATAATAATAATAAATGATGATGATGATGATGATGATCATAGTAATTAAAAAAGTGATAATAATAATAGTAATAATAAATCAATAAATAATTAAATAATTCAATAAATAAATAAGATAGCTCATATAACTAAAACAAAACGTAAGAAAGAAAAAGCACATTTTATTTCATTACTGCCGTAGATAATTATCAATTATAATTATAAGTTAAATGTAAAAAAAGTAAATAATTGTAAAATATAATTTTCAAATCTATTTTGAAAAATAGTGAAAATTAAATTTTCTCTCTAGTTAAAGACATAGATACAATTTAACTGTGTGACTTGTTTAAGCTTCTTCTTCAAATGATGCTACATGTTTGTAAAATATGGTACATTAGTATGTAAATCATCATAATGATGGAGATGATGATGATTATGATAATTATCATCATTTTTACTATCATCATACACACCACCACCACCACCACTGCTGTCATCATTGTGTTTTATTTTTATTTA
>NC_068992.1:10389980-10390793 GCF_001194135.2 Octopus bimaculoides
AAGGAAAGAGAATTTGACGTTTCGAGCGGAGCTCTTCGTCGGAAACAAAGAAAGTCCAAAGAAGGGAAAGACAGAGGAAGAATTATTGCTTATAATGAACATTCTTTTCTACTCTAGGCACAAGGCCCGAAATTTTGGGGGACGGGGCCAGTCAATTAGATCGACCCCAGTACGCAACTGGTACTTAATTTATCAACTCTGAAAGGATGAAAGGCTAAGTTGACCTTGGCGGAATTTGAACTGAGAATGTAAAGACAGACAAAATACCGCTAAGCATTTTGCTGGCATGCTAACGTTTCTTATTTGTTTCTTTCTTTACTGCCCACAAGGGGCTACACACAGAGGGTACAAACAAGGACAGACAAACGGATTAAGTCGATTATATCGACTCCAGTGCATAACTGGTACTTATTTAATCGACCCTGAAAGGATGAAAGTAAAGTTGAGCTCAGCGGAATTTGAACTTAGAACGTAGCGGCAGAAGAAATACCGCTAAGCATTTCACCCGGCGTGCTAACGCTTCTGGCAGCTCACCACCTTGCTTATAATGAATATTGTAACAACTCCTAACAAGTATATGTTTAGCAATCTTAACAGACTAGTCTGATTTCGGATTCTTGCTGAATGGCTATCATGACAAGACAAGAGAAATAGTGCCACTAAAAATGTTAGAATTAAATCATGTTTCCTGATGACATATCATTTAAATGTTCATGTACAACAAAACATTTTGAAGCTTCATATATATATATTATCTCTCTCTCCCTCTCTCTCTCTCCCTCTCTCTCTCTCTATCTATCTACCTATATATAT
>NC_068992.1:10390803-10391716 GCF_001194135.2 Octopus bimaculoides
TATATATATTATCTCTCTCTCCCTCTCTCTCTCTCCCTCTCTCTCTCTCTATCTATCTACCTATATATATGTTTTATATATACGTTATAATTGACAAAACGAAAATGGAAATATTCATTGCTGATTATGCAAAGATTTTAATGAAGTCAGAAAGATAATACTTGATGACATACTCCGTTTAAATCGAATCCCATACACACACACACACCCTTATATATATATATTGCATACATACTTCATCACAGACGCCAACAGATATCAACTTTTATCTAGATTCTGTTTGTTTGCTTCCCCCCACCATTCATCGTCTCTCATTGTTTATCTTTTTCTTCTGTGTTTGTTTTCTTTGACAGAGGTCGGAAAGTGTACGAAGCACCACGATTCATGACCATAGCACAGGCAGCTCACCAACTTCTGACAATCGTCAGTAAAATGCAAAGCACTAATCAACATGAAACGGGTAAAGTGTTTTTCTATTTCATACTTACAAAAAAAAAAATTTCTTTTAGATATATATATATGCATGTGAGTGTGAGTGTATGTATGTATGTGTATGTATATATACTTTTGTGTGTGTGTGTGTATACACACATACATGCACACACAAACACACACACACAAACACACACACACACACACATGCATGTGTTTGTTTTATATATTTTCTGCATTTCTATCTCTGCCATATATTTCTTTTCACTTCTATTTGATTTAAAAAAAAAAAAATTTTTTTCTTTTTTCTAAAAATGGATTCTATCTGGTTTTTAAAAATCGTATATAGATAGAAAGAGAAGAAGAAAAAGAGAGATATAGTTATATTTATTTTCTATGTGTTTATTATATAAAATTGTTTCTTTTTATTTAATTTCATGAATATTTTAATACTTTTAACTTTTTTCTTTCTAAAATAGTG
>NC_068992.1:10392608-10400590 GCF_001194135.2 Octopus bimaculoides
TATATATATATATTATATATATATATATACATAGTAATTGATAGTAGGAGATGGATTTCACATTAGACTTTTATCAGGTGCAACATATATGGGTCTCTTCAGGTACATTGATAAGGAAGTCTTACTAGATATTTTTTGCCCATCCAGATCAAGAATCTGGATGGGTATATAACAAGCCAACCAACACAAAAAAGTAAGTTATGGTGATGTAAACACACCAACTCTGGTTACAATATGGTGGTGGGAGACGAACATAGACACAAAAACATTCACATGTGCACACACACACACACACACACACACACACTGAGCTTCTTTCAGTTTCTATCAACCAAATTCACTCATTAGGCTTTGGTTGGCCTGAGGCTATAGTGGTAGACACTTACCCAAGGCCCCTCACAGTGGAACTGATCCCCAAACGATGTGACTAGTACTGTATTTTCTGGTAAATAAGTTGAATTTTGGGGTCAAAATTTACAACCAAAAAAAAAGGTAGGTTAATCTATACAGCAAGACATCTTTGGAGGACCAAAGATTAGATGTAAAATGTAGAAGGATTTTGAAAGCTAGAGATGATGTTTGAATGTTTAATCTTCATGTTTAAACTATATTGACTTGTACACCAGAAAATGCAGTAATATAGTTGTAAATACACTATGCCTAATAAAAAAACAAGGTGGCCATAACTAGAATGCTTTCCATCCTATGTATGTTTGATCTAGGCTAACTTTGATTTAGACAACAACAATAAGAGCCAGTCCAGATGTTTCTTCAATTATGATACTAACTGTCTAGTAATTAATGGGTATCTTAAGAAATGTTGAAGAATTTGAGCCATTTACTGTTGCTAATGATTTTCACTGTTATGTTTGCTACCGACCGACCAAGACATCCTTTAATCATGTTAAGAAATATAGTTAACTCCTAACCTGTATGTAGCATCTATTTTTGCCATAAATTGAATTTAATATTTGAAAATTCTGTTAGTAAAATCTGCAATACATACATACACACATACACACATACATACATACACACATACACACATACATACATACATACATATATATGTGTGTATAGAAGTATATACATACATATATATATATAAGCTCGTCGAAACGCCGGTGTTAAAACGTGGGTAGCTGATGAAGTAGAATGTTCTCTATGTGGCTCGTGTGTTCTCGTCTACGTTTGTTTGCAATGTCCTGTACCCAGATATGCACCTATACATACAGGTGGATGTCGGTATGCACATACCTGTACGTATATATGCATATACTCATTTACTTTTGTTTTTATATATATATATATATATATATATATATATTGTATATATATGCATGTGTGCGTGTGTACACACACACATGAAATTGCATACATAAATATATGTGTATCTATCTATGTATTATATATCTGTATCTAGATCATCAAGTAAGGTAATATTCCCCCTATGACCAGACATGTTTTATAGAAGATTTAGAAAGAAGCACACTGTATGCATGATGGTGACACTTGTTTACAGCTATCATGTGATGTTAAAGCAAAGAGACAATGAAGCATACATGCATACATGCATACATGCATACATGCATACATGCATATATATATGTATATATATATATATATATATATATATATATATATATATATATAGGGGGGTGAGTGATCTCAGGGAGACATGGGATTAAGCACTGAAGAACAACCTCAGGATATTGAACCTTTCAATCGAGATGATAAAGGGCCAAGATTCTCACCTCCTTACCGTACACAAGACGACCTTTACTCCACAACAGAAGTGTTAAGACTGATCCTTCTAGTGGTGCAAAGCACTTCTCAAAGTGCCATGTAAAAGCACCCGTGTGCAGTGCCACATAAAAGCGCTCAGCCCACTTTGTAAAGTGGTTGGTGTCAGGAAGGGCATCCAGCTGTAGAAACCTTGCCTAAACAGACTGGAGTCTGGCGTATCCCTCCAGCTTGGCAGCTCTCGTCAAACCATCCAACCCATGCCAGCATGGACAATGGACTTTAAATGATGATGATGATAATGGTGGTGGTATGAATCCGTATAATATGATCCAGTCAATCATGGTTAATTGTTAATTAGCATCTTGCATATACAAGGCTTGTATAGAAAACTCAGAGGGAAAAACAGTTGATCAATAGAATTTATTGAACACTTTTTCATATACACTTTGTTCTATATCAAAATTTATAAGGCATTCCTAATAAGATGTTGGATGTTTGGGGAACCATTCTAACCCATTGCTAACCAACCGTCAGCTTTCTCCATACAATCGTCCTTCATTCCCTTCTTGTTCTTCTGTCTAGACTCTCTTCTTTCCAGCTTCTGAGTAAGAACTAACTTGGATTTTGACAGCCAGTTAAACACAGGCCAATTTGGAAAGCAAAATCATAATAATTATAAAGACAATACATATTTTATGATAATCAAAAGAATTTTCTTTCTCAGCAGATTTTATTTTTCCCCCCAACAAACTGATATCATTTTTACCCAAACTTATCAAAATCATTCCATGCTCATTTCTCAAAAGAAGATGCATCTGATAGCAATTCACTGAATACATCTGTGGAAATTTCCATACACAATGTTATAGCAATTTGATCATCATCATCATCATCATCATCATCATCATCATCATCATCACTGTTGCTTACATTTCCCAATTTCATTGATATATTGTGATTTCTTTCTTTGAAAACACACAACTTCCTCACCTCCAGTTATCACTTGGTAGACACATTTGTTCCACTGACAAACGCTTTTGATTCAATACAAGTTACATTTCACTTTTGAATTGATATTTATCAATAAAATTCAATCAATGTTTGTTTCTTATGAAGTAATAATTTCATTAGCTATTAATTTTCAGTCAAGTCTTCATCACATTTCGTTTCGACTCTTTGCTTCAAATAACAGACCATGAGCAAAATGGTGGCAGTCAAATCTTCACACATTTCTTGCCATTGCCACCATTACTTCTTTTTCATCGTTTTATATCATGATTGAATTCTTTCTGGGGCACCATGAAAGTGAGACATAATTCTGAAGAAAAGTATAATTATATAAAGTGAGAAAAATTCCTCCAGAAACATTTCAGAAGACTGCATTCAATTACAATGAATGAAGATTAACTAGCTATAAAACCATAAAGAACTATGAATTCGACCATCTTGATTGTCTTAAAGAACTAAGAACAGGTTTCAAAATTTGGCACAAGGCCAGCAATTTGGGGAAAGGGGTTAAGTTGATTACATCAACCTCAGTGTTCAACTGGTATTTATTTTATCAACACTGAAAGAATGAAAGGCAAACTCTACTTTGGCAGCATATGAATTCAGAATGAAAAGCTAGAAGGAATGTTGCTAAGCATTTTGACTGGTGTGTTAATGACTCTGGTGTGTTTTGTCAAGTTATAATAGAAATAATTCTACATTAAACTGAAGGATTGCACAATACAGTCTGTAGAGTACATATTATTCTTTAAAAATGTGTTAAAAGGGACTTTGAAGTCTTGGTCAGCTTAGTCTGATGAAGGCTTCATGTGTGTGTGTGTGTGTATGTATGTATGTATGTATGTATATATATATATATATATATATATATATATATATATATATATATATATATATATATATATATATATATATATATATATGAAGGTGCTATTAATGCAGATATGACAATGAGTATCAAAAATATATAATGATATCGAGCTCATTATTTACATAATTTACATTTAATGGATATTTGTCCTTATCTTGTTTGTTGTTAACACAACGTTTCAGCTAATACACCCTCCAGTCTTCTGGGAGTTGGTTTCACAAGATTTTATGACACCTGTGAAACCAACTTCCAGATCATTTGGCTATGCCAGTACTCAGATGTTAAAGAATTTGTATTCCCATGTAATCTGAGCAGCCACAGGGTTTAATGCAAATCTCATCGTCATTGTTGCCGTTTGTTTTAACATCTCCTTTTCCAAGCTGTCCTTCCTATCACCAACTCTCTTGTCTCTAAGTTGGGTATGATTTCCTCAAGTTTGGTTTATATGTAGATTGGAAGTAAATGGTATTGCTTGCATGATGGTGACAACTCTTTCAATATCAATGCAAGAACACACACACACACACACACACACACACACACACACACACACACACACACACACACACACTCTCTGTCTCTCCCTCTCTGGACTTCTTTCAGTTTTCATCTACCAAATCCATTCACAAGGTTTTGGTAGGCCAGGAGTTATACTGGAAGATACTTGCACAAGGTCCATGCACTGGGACTGATCTCAAAGCCATGTGGTTGGAAGATGAACTTCTCATGCTATGTCAAATAGATACATCTTAAGCATTGAAAGGTCTCTTTAGAAGAGTATTTTGCCTCTGACTTCACAGTGTAAAGCTCATAAAAGGACACTGGCTTATCAACACAGGTAACATTATTAGGTAGTCTACTGGTCATTCTTGACATCATGGAAAATGAGCCTCTGTTGGAGCTTCTATGTGCGTGGTTGATTTACTATAAACATTAGCCAAATCTTCAATTCATGCTCAACTATTCTCTTTTTACTAAATCTGAAAAACACAAAGTAGACAAGATGGTCGTGGCTAGATTGTCTTTTAATTATGGGTCTGCTTGAACATAGCTGATCTGTGGTTAAACAACATGGAGAATCAAGGTAACAAAGAATAAAGTGTTCTACTGAGATGTTCTGGTGAAATGTCTTTATAAGATTTAAAACTGTGATCAAGGAATTGGTAATATCTTATCTTACTCCTATGTTTCCGTAAGCTATTTTAATTCCACAGCCATTGGATGATTACTTCAGCTTATGGAAACATCTGCAAAAAACCTACAAAGAAATTTATCCTCATATGCATCCGTCATTGTGTGTAGGGAAGATAACTGCTGTGATATTAATGAGACGGGGAATTAACAAGGATTGCTCAGTAAAATAAAATGTTGCGTATTCTGGCAATAAAAAGTGCATGCGACAAAAGCTAAAGAAACATGAAGAGGTTGTGAAGTGTGTAAATAGTGCAACACAAGGTCAAACCAATGAGAGATATATGTCATACGGCAGATCCATTCAAACTGATGCCAGTACGGAGAAAAATAATGGATATCAAATGAAGATAATAGTGTTGACAACAGCAACAATGATGACAATTTTCATAAATTTAATTTATACACTACAATAAATTTCTTCAACATCACTTAGAACTATCCATCAATAGATAACAACTTTGGAAAAAATTATATGAACAGCTAATATACATAAATAGAGACAAAAATTTCTCCCCATCAGACATGGTTTTTGTTTGTTTGTTTGCTTGAGATGCTGGAGATAAATGTAATGTTAGGAATTTCTAACATATTTTCTGTCTGCTGATGAGAAAATATTTCATTGTGCTGTGGCAGTCTTAAAATAATGCCTGAGGAAACTATGGAAATGACAATAAAAATTGTTTCTATCTGAATGTGAAAAACTAGCGAGAGAAATCCTCTCCCTCTCACCACTTGGTAGCGCCATAGAAACAGAGACTTTTTCTAGAACTATTCAATGATGGTTAGTGGGTAGTTTAACCCTGAACGGCATCAGACCTAGAATGCCTTGCAATTTTATGTTATGTCACTTTGCATTGGACTTCAAATTCTGTTCAAAGTTGACTTTACATTTCTTCATTACAAAGTTGATCAAATAGTCACAAGCAATTATATCAATTATACACCCTATCAAAGTTTAGTACTCTTCTTATGCAAAACCTTGTTTTGCTGTTGTCGTTGTTGTTGTTGTTGTTGTTGTTGATATTGTTTTAATTATTAAGGTAGTGAGCTGGCAGATTCGTTAACATGCCACACAAAATACTTAATGGCATTTCTTTCACCTTTACATTTTGAATTCAAATTCTTCTGAGTTTGACTTTGCCTTTCATCACTTTGTGAGTCAATAAAACAGGTACCAGTTCAATACTGGGGTCAATGTTGCCCCCTTCCCACAAAACTGCTGGCCTTGTACAAAAATTTGAAACTATCATTATTAACATTATTATTATTACTAAGATGGTGAGCTGGCAGAATTGTTAGCATGCCAGGTAACATGTTTAGTGGCAATTCGTCTGCCGTTATGTTCTGAGTTCAAATTCCACTGAGGTCAACTTTGCATTTCATCCTTTCAAGGTCGATAAAATTAGTACCAGTTATGCACTGGGGTTGATGTAATCAACTTAATCCCTTCCCCCAAATTTGAGGCCTATATATACACACACACACATGTATATATATATATATATATATATATATATATATATATACACATATATACGACGGGCTTCTTTCAGTTTCCGTCCACCAAATCCACTCACAAGGCTTAATGAAACTGATATTACAATTCTCACAGTGTCTGACTTGTTTCATTGCCAGGTTACTGTACACATATTCTGAGTTCTTATTCTTCAAGAGATAACCAACCAAGTACTGTAAAGAAACACACACACACACACATTAACACACACAGACACGCATGCACATGCATACTCACACACACACACAGAGACACACACACAGCAAGATATTAAATATAGACAAAGCCATTGGGCCTAGGACATGAAGCTTCATTAGAGCAAGTGGCCGATTTTATGAGATAAGTGCCGTTAATGTCGATGCTTCCAGCAGCATTAGATAAATGCTGATAGCCTGTTGTTTTATCCCTTTTAATGGTAACATCATATCAGCATTGAGAGATTTTAGTAAACCCAACTCTCACAAACAGACACACGCACATACAAAAAAAAAAACAACAAAAACTGCGTAAAAGTAATTAATTAAAAAATAAAAAAAACAGAAAAACAGAACCAATGGAAATAACATTCTGTTGCTAATGAAGTACCACTGAAGAGCATTAAGATTAGTTCCTTTCATTTCTCATTTAACCGTGTCATTTTCACTAGACTGAAGAAAGGGTGAGTGAGAGGGGAGGAAGGAACAGAAAGGTCACGGGTACTGCTACTTCGCTTTTCGCTAGGAAAAAAAACAAAAACGAAAACAAAACTAAACAGAATGCAAAGCTGCAAAAGAAATGCACCATTTTCAATGCTCTGATGCACTTAACGAAATTCCCTTTGAATTAATAACTCCGCTTCGTTTCTTTAACTAATTTTCGACCTTGATCGTTAAGTAAAACCCGAACCATCTGAGGAGGCAGCTTTCTCTTTTGACTCTCTCGTGAGGAATAACAAGGTCAGCCTCTCAGTCTCTTTCGCTTCCTCTCTCTCTATCTCTCTCTCTCTCTCTCTCTCTCTCTCTCTCTCTCTCTCTCTCTCTCTCTCTCTCGCTCTCTCTCTTTCTCTGACACATATACTCCCTGTCTCTCACTTTTTTCTCTCTCCCTCTCAATCAGTTTGCTGCAGGCCTGCACACTGGACTTCTTGGATCATTATCACATTTAATGGTAGCTTACTTATGCGTGAGTGTGTATAGGTGAATGCGTTAGTGTGTGTGTGTTTGTGTGCATATATGTATGTGCATGTGTGCAAAGAGAGGAAGAGAGAGATGAAAAAGAGTGCATACAACAATTGTCCAAAAAGATAATGCATGATTATGGTGTGTGCATATATATGTACATATGTCTGCATATACACATATATCTGTATATAAATGCATATATATATATATATATATGTATAGACACATACATACATATACACACACACATGTATATATGTATGTATTTATTTATTTATCTATTTATTTGTAGGGTAAATTGGCTTAGGGCGATTTACCCGCTTTCATCTTTCCTTGGTGTTGCTCTTCTAATTTATTAAAGGCACTCTGAGGCTTTTGTAATACTGCTGTATTACGGTAGCATAGGCGTACATGTTCTCATACTGAATTGTAGCAATATATATATGTATATATATATATATATATATATATATATATATATATATAT
>NC_068992.1:10400832-10403392 GCF_001194135.2 Octopus bimaculoides
TGTGTGTGTGTGTGTGTGTGTGTGTGTGTGTGTGTGTGTGTGTGTGTATATATATATATATACCAAATATATAACTAAGAGAGAAAGTTAATTAGATACTTTTGCTTTGAGATCAGTCGTGAGATGATTGCTAAATGAAATTATCACCACAGCAACATTGCACAACTGTGCAGGATGGCCCCGGCGCAGGAAACTTGGCAACAAGATCAGAATGCATCAGAGACTTTCTGTAACTTTGTAATGAAACCAAGTGCAAGGAGAGTGTGCGCATCTGTGTGTGTTTGTGCATATATATGTGTGTGTGCATGTGTCTACATATGTCTCTCTCTCTCTCTCTCTCTCTCTCTCTCTCTCTCTCTCTCTCTCTCTCTCTGTATATACATTTAGTAATTTTTATTGGGTGACTAGTAGCAATCCATGCTCAACACAGGCATAGATATATGCATACATGTGTGTGTGTGTTGGTAGATACTTAAATAATATACCTGTCAAGAAGCACAGGGGTTGGTTCTTGTCTCTTTCTTTTATTCTTTTTCTCTGTGTTTCTGTCTGTCTCTCTGTTTCTCCATTTCTCTCTCTCTCTCTCTCTCTCTCTCTTCCCCACATCTCCTTTTTTTCTGAATGAGCAATGTTGCACTGTAAAAGGGAGTGTGTGAGTGCCCAGAATTTTTGCTCATATGAAACTGTCCGGAACTATCCAATGACGCTCAACTCTATGTGAAATAATGGAAATTAAGAAGATACAATGATGCATGCTAATATATCATCATCATCATCATCATCATCATCATCATTTAACGTCCACTTTCCGTGCTGGCATAGGTTGAATGGTTTGACAGAAATTGGTAAGGCTGGGAGCTGTACCAGGTTTCATTGTCTATTATGGTATATTTTCTATGGCTGGATGCATTTCCTCACACCAACAACTCTACAGAGTGTACTGGGTGCTTTTTACGTGGCACCAACACCAGTGCTATTTACTTGGTACCAACATTGGTGCTTTTTGTGTAGCAATAGCACCGAGAGGGTTACCAAGTAACTTGCGAGACAAAAACCACTCAAATGGGAGAAGGAAGTACTAGTGAGTGGGTGGTGTTTTTTTACCAGTTGATGAGAGATTAGGGGCATAAAGGGACAGGAATACATGTGTTGTTGTAGAGTACATGAGTACATGAGTACTCCAGTTGACAAAGAAAGGAGAGTGAGTTAGAGAGTAACACTAGGAGAACAATAGTGAGAGAGATGGTGGTAAAGGTGTGTCCTGTGAGGGACATTGATGGGGTGGGGGTGGGTAGGGAGTGAAATATAGGAAAGGCTTGGGGACAGTATCTACAGTAGGTATGTGAGGAGATTGAAGGTGATAGCTGATACTTGAGGTATTGATGATGGAGAATAACCCAGGGAATAAAAGGCACAGAAAGGAGGTGATTGGTGGAGACAGTAGGTGGAGGGGGGAGGGGATTATTAGGAAATGGATGTGGTTTGGGGTTGAGAAGGAGATAGCTGAGAAAGCAGGGGGATGTAGTATGTCCCCTGGTGGCTGACGATATGTGCATCTCTGATCATGAGCTGAAGTAGTGAGGGAGCATCATAGCCATGTATTGAGAGGAATTCTTTGGAATTTGAATGATTCACCCCTGGAGATAGGGGTGTTTTGTTCATCATACCTAAATATCCCTTATTCTGGGACCTTTTGATCAGGATGGGCTATTTGACCCAAAGAAAATTTTAACTGGGTCCCACGTGCAAGGTCATGCACTGTTGATATTGAAATAAGGTCACCATGTCATGCACATTTAGTTGTGATGGATATGGCTGGTGAACCCTTATCAAAAGGGTAAGGAAGATGGGTATATTGAGTTTTGTATATTTGTACCCCAGTATCACTTGGATGGCATGCGCTGCTCTCTCACTCGATAATAGTAACAATAATGATTTAATTTTTTAGTAATGATAAATATAACTGTATGTATACACACACACACGCGCGCGCGCACCCATACTCACCACTAGCACCAATCACCATCACCACCAGCCTGCCCCCACCTCCTGCCACATATGGATACAGTATGTCTGATAAATAAAGACAAGTTGGCCCCAACTGTAGCACCTCTGACCAGTATCTGTGTGCAAGTAGAATTTACCCGGGGCTGAATGACAACAACATCAACAAAGACAAAACACAGACTTACCCATAAAGGCACACACATACACACAACAAACACACGTGCACACACACACAAATGCACATGTGCAGATACACAGCACATACATGAATACATACACACACACATGCACACATACATGCACACATATGCACACATGCACACATATGCACACACAGCCACATGCATGCACACAAACACACATGAATACACATGTACAGAAACACACAAGCACATGCACACACAACTGCGTACATGCAACACACATCCACACAAACACACAATCTTATAAATACACAAGAAAGGACAACTAAAACAATACACTCACCGCTATTTACATACATGCTCACAGATGGATAACCAGGCATCCACACCCACACCCCCTGCACACTCCC
>NC_068992.1:10404258-10405479 GCF_001194135.2 Octopus bimaculoides
ATCCCTCCCACCTACTTTCACCTCTATCAAAAAACAATATTCAGTTACAATAATTAAAAACCTAACGATGTAAAAAAAAAAAGAAAATTAATACGAACACAGTAGAAAAAAATAGTAACTAAAACAAAGCAAAAAAGAAAACAATTAAAAATCGACCATAATTATTGCCCTAAAATCTTTAATTGAATGAAACGAAGGGCAGGAAATCAATAACAAGACTTTACATAAAATTAAACGAAGCAATAATAAAAATAAATTCATTAAAAAAAAAAAAAGCAATAATTAAGAAGGTGTGTGTGCTTAAGGGGTGAGGGTGGGGGTGAAGAAGGTGGTGATAGGTTGGTGGAATTAGCTAAATAATGACTTGATTGGATTAATTAGTTTGTTGATAAGTTAATGAACATCAGGTGGATTTACCATCAACTGTTAATTAACCTGCCTGATGTGTGTGCGTGTGTGTGTGTGTGAGTATGTACATATGTGTGACTGTGTGTATATGTTTCTATGTGTGTATGTACATGTATATGAATGGATGTATGGGTATGTGTGTGTGTAAGTATGTATGTGCATGCATGTATGTGTATGCATGTATGTGTATGTATGTGTGTATGTATTTATGTATGTATATATGTAGGTGCGTGTGTATGTCTGTAGGTATGTATGAGTATGCATATATATGTGTATATATACATGTATGTATGTGTATATATATATATATATGTGTATGTTTGAGAGTATTTATGTGTGTATGTATATGTGTATGTATATATGTATGTATATATATGTGTGTGTTGATTACTGCTTTGCTGTTGTTGTGGTGTTTATTGTTCTTGCTTGTGTTTTTTTGTTGCTGTCATTTTTGTTGTTGTTGTTGTTATTCATGTTGCAGTCAGTGCTATTGTTTTATTACACTCTTCCTTGCTGTTCTTTTCACCCTCACTAAATGTTGTTGTTCTTGTTGTTTCCCCTCCTCTTGTAACTCTTGTATATCTTGCTTGTCTGCTACCGTTTTCTCATTTCTAAATGTCATTCTCTCTGCCTACCTACCTCCCTCTCAATTTCTCTGTCTCTGTCTCTCTCTTTCTCTCTCTGTGTCAGTGTATGCCAGTCTGTCTGTGCATCTGTCTATTTGTCTGTTTTTCTGATTGTCTGTCTGTCTGTCTTTCTTAGTCTGCACCACTCTGTCTATGTACATCGGTCTGTCTCTCTGCCTCTTTGTCT
>NC_068992.1:10406033-10414981 GCF_001194135.2 Octopus bimaculoides
TATATATATATATATATATATATATATATATATATCACCACATTTATTCCATTTTAAATGGAGAGAGCTTTCCCTAGTAAATGGGCTGTACCCATCAAGGTTATCTTCTGTAGTTCACAGAGATTGGAGTTACCAGAGAGTTGCTTAATATACTTCTCAGCTCCCTTCTTTTTCACTCTCAATGCACCAATTATTACTGGTATTATCGTAGTACTAAGCTTCCACATTTTTGTGATTTCAATTTGCAGATCTTTATAGTGAGAAAGCTTTTCATATTCCTTTCTTGACATATTTTAATCTTGTGGGACAGACACATCTCTTGACAAGTTCCTCTGTTGTAGTCCTTGATCACTATGTCTGGTTGATTGGAGTAAATTTTTCTGTTTCATTGTATTATTATTTATTATTATTATTATTATTATTATTATTATTATTAGATTGGTTTATATCAGCAAGCTGGCAGAATTGTTGGTGTGATGGACATAATGCTTTGTGGCATTTTTTCTGGCTCTTTACATTCTGAGTTCAAATGTTTCTAAAGTAGACTTTGCCTTTCATCCATTCAGGGTCAAGAAAATAAGTTGTCTGAACTCCCTGTTTTAAAATACTCTGAAGAAAATCATTTATTGGAATTTGGTGCTAAGTTATGTTACAAAAAACAAAAAAATACCACTTTAATAATGACAAAATTATTTCAATAAATGCTTAATTATTTTGCAAATTAATTGAAACCAGAATGCGTATTTCAAGAGAAATATGGTAAGAAAAGGATTGAAATTCTTAAGTGTAAATTTTATGCAAGGAACTACATTCTTGCTGTGAACATTTGGACTGTGTCTATGATTTGGTACAGTGCTTGGTAGCTTTGATTTGGCTAAAGCTGAGGTAGATGAATTAGACCATGAAAAGAAGAAATGATAGCCAGACACAAGGCACTAGGTCCAAAAGTACACATGCATGGCTATACACAATCGGAAGAAGAGATGTTATAGAATGTGTCAATGATAAGAAGTGCATCATTAATTGCTATCAATATGTCCGTGAAGAAAACAGTGAGAGTCTGTCTTGAGTGGAAACTAGACAGGTGCAACAAAAGGTGTGGCAGGCATGTGAAAACCTTGTTGAGGACTTGGGAAAAGGATCTACCAGTTATAGGCCTGTCCTGGGAACAGACTCATAATAGCGAATGTGGCCCATACTAGGTGGAAGTCTCTAATCACCTGATGATCAATGAAGTGGAGAAGGAACTTAGACTAAAATATATATATATATATATATATATATAGTACAAAACGATTAAAAAAAAAAAAGACATTGACAGGTGTGAAGGAACAACAAACAGAGTGTATTAGTTTGACACTCATAGAAAATGGAAGAGTCTTTGATGTTTTGAGCCTACATTCTGCTTCAGAAAGGAATGAAAAGAGAAGACAGATGGAAAAAGGAAAAAAATGGAGAGACAAAAAAAAAAACGTGCTTGCATTCATGGTTGCAAACACACACACCTGCACATACACATGGACGTACACATGCACACTCACATACACACATCTATATATAATAGAATATTATATTAATAAAAGTATTTATTTAGATAACCCTTGTACATATATTTCCATAATAGATACTTGAAAAATATTAAAAAAATAATACCTATCATTTCCTCAGCAATTGAAATGTAAATAAAGTTTTAAAACCAAGTAAAATATAGCATATGTTGTTACAAGTAGAAGAAGACAAACCATACAGTTGATGTAAACAAAAAAAAAACATGAAAAGATACACATGCATACAATGTATATATATATATATATATATATATATATATATAATGTATATTATATTTATATACATAAAGTTAATATGTATATGTATATATAAGGTTAATGTTTATTTTTTATAGTTAGTTATAATAAAAACATTCTATACACAAAGCAGAAAACGAATAGCTTTCTTAGGCAGCAAGTCAATAAATATACTTGCAAACAGGAATTACTTCTTGTATACTGCTACAACTCCCTGTTCCAAACCATTCTTCAGGATGAAAGAAAGACAGACAATCCTGGTTTGATAGCATCAAGGACTGGACAGGTCTCAATACAGAGAACTTGCTACATATGTGAGAAAACAAACACCTGTGATAACAGCTGATTATATGAAAGGGTCTAGTGTGACACCCCAACGACTGGCTGCATCAGTTAAGGGATCTTGATCATAACCTTGAGGAGGATATTATAAAAACAATTTTACATTCAGCAAGTTCAGGGTATGGGGCTAGTCAATGCAAGTGCTCAACTGGTATTATTTTATCAACCCCGAAAAGATGAAAGGCAAAGTCAACCTCAGTGGAGTTTGAACTCAGAACGTAAAGACAAACGAAATACTGCTAAGCATTTTACCTGACATGCTTATGAGTTTGCCAGCTTCCTGCCTTAGTAGTAGTAGTAGTAGTAGTAGTAGTAGTAGTAGTAGTAGTAGTAGTAGTAGTAGTAGTAGTAATAATAATAATAATAATAATAATAATAATAATAATAATAATAATAATAATAATAAGAAGAAGAAGAAGAAGAAGAAGAAGAGAATCAGAAGAAGAGGAAAATTCTTTCTAAATTTGGCAAAATGCCAGCGAATTTGATGGGGTGGGGGAAGTTGCTTACACTGACCCTTGTACTCACCTGGTACCTATTTCATTAACTCCAGTGGGATGAAAGACAAAGTTGACCTTAGAGGCATTGGAAGTCAGAATGTAAAGAGTTGGAAGAAATGCTACTAAGCATTTTGTCCCAGGTGTTAATGATTCTGCTAGATTTTCTACCTTACTAGTAGTAGTAGTAGTAGTAGTAGTAGTAGTAGTAGTAGTAGTAGTAGTAGTAGTAGTAGTTGATCATCAGTAATCAGAAACTCTGTCTGAAACATTGAATGTTTTTTTTAAAATTTTTTGTTTATGTCGTAACCTGACCTGACATACCTGGTTTGTAGGAAGGTTTTAACAACATGCAAATATTCAGATTTACAAAGGTAGTGGTAGTTGTAGTAGTCGAAATGGTGGTGGTGGTGGTGAGATAAAGAAAAAATTATTCACACCTATGATAGCTTGAAAAATGTGTAGAAATGCAAAAGTATGTAAAAAAATGAGAAAACCACAAAATAAGTAGAAAGAAAACTGAATAAATCCTAGACAATTTTATTTTCTAGAATGAGTAAGAATATAAAAGGAGAAGAAAAAACAGAATCAATACATTACATAAAAAAATATAGAAATTATTGTTGGAAAGAGAATTATTTTTTTTGTCTGGATTTTAGTTTTTTTTCAATTTTATTTGTATTGAATAGAAAAATATTTAGATTTGAATCTGTATTTTTATTGTTTTTTTTTTTTTGTTTTTTTTGCCATAAAGTTTCATACTTAGGAAGAGAAATAAGAAAAATATAAAAGAAAATAAATAAAAAAGCAGTAAAGAAAAATAGAAATTTCTTTTCTCGTAAAGTAATTAACTCTGTGAATTCCATGGAGCTGGAAGGTTGTGGAAAATTAATGATGATAAAAGCATCTCTTTGGCATTTTTCCTTGGCTGCTGTCAGTCAATTTGGTATGGAATTGTGGCTTCCAAGGATTGGTGTATGGGAGAAACAAGAGCAAACAACACTGGAGGAGAGGAAGGAGAAAGGGGAGAAGGAAAATTGAATGAATGAGGGAGAGAGAGAGAGAGAGTGAGAGATAGAGTGAGAAGGAGGATGGAAGCAAATGAGAAATGAAGGCAATGGTGAGAAGGCAGCTAAGAAAGAGAGTTTACTGAATGAGAAAGATGAGTTGGATAGAGAGGGAGAGTGAGAGGGGGAGATAAGACAGATAGATAGAGAGAGGAAAGAGATGGGCTCTTGTAGAGATATAAAGTGTGTGTGTGTGTGTGGGTGTGTGTACACAAAGAAATTAAAGAGGAAGGAAGAAGGAAGAAAAAACATCTGAGGAAAGAAATGAAGAAAATGGATGGAAGAGAGAGAGAGGAGGGGAAAGAAAGTGACACTGAACGATAGAGATTATTGAAAGAGAATGAATGAAATACAGGGATGGGTGTGGAGAAAGAAAGAGAGAGAGAGAGTGTGTGTGTGTCCATGTGCGTGTGTGAAGGAATCAGGAGGCAAAATAGAAGTGCAGGTGTAAGAAATAAAAGGAAAGAAATAATGGGAAAAGAACAAAGGAGAATAAATGAGAAAATGAAAGAATCTTGGAGCAGGTGGAGATATATAAACCAGAGAAAGAAGAGAGGTAGTTGGATTATATATATTTCTGTATATGTGTGTGTATATGTATATATGTGTTTATGCATCAGAGTATTAGAGAGTGAAGATAAGTTGGAGACATTGTGTAAAGGTAAAGAGGAGAAAGGTGCTCCATCTCAGATTACCTTCATTCTCTGATATTGTCGTATAACAAATTTGATGTGTGTTTATAATCACTTATTTTGTGTTTTGATGTGTGAAGGCATTGGAATATTGCCCATTGGATATTTAACTACTATTCTTGTCATGCCTTTGGACATACTGCATCTTTGCAAATACCGGACAACCACAAATGAAGCAGTCTTTTGGTATTGTTGTTTGAAGAAGAAGTATACTTCCCCCAACACCTACGGAAACAAAAACACAATGTAGCACATGTCTTAGGATCATGGAGCTCTACCTAGCGATGCAGTAGAAATGTGTATGAAACTATTTAATAATAATAATAATAATCCTTTCTACTTTAGGCACAAGGCCTGAAATTTTGGGAGCAAAAGTCCATTATGAACCTGATTTACATATGTGTGTGTGTGTGTATTTATGTACATATATCCATCCATTCATCCATCCATTTATCTAGCTGTCTCTCCATCTGTCTGTCTATCTATGTGTGTATGTATGTGTGTGTAATCTCAAAATATTCTTATTCCACGCATTTATATAAAACTGTCTCCAACATGTCAATAGCACAAACATATTTTGTATTCATGTTATTCCACTTTTGTTTACACAATTGCAAGGTGATAACTTGTTGATTTCAAAAGGTTCCAGTAAATAATCAAGTTTCATATTTCTCTAGAATTAGTCATTATCACACTGTAAGCTAATTTCACAAAGAAAAGGCAATATGTAGACATGGAACTTGCTAATTAAGGAAAAGTGTGCACCTTATAAGAGGGTACAGCACACCAAAAAATGTATGGCTGAACAAATATATGTACAGTCATATATATATATATATATATATATATATATATATATATATATATAAATGTAAGATCCAGGGATTGAAGTATGGGAAGAAAGTGAGCTTCAAGCAATCCGTAGTAAATATAAAAAACAACTTTCAGGAAGAATAGTGATTCATTGGTGTGGAAGGAGCTATGGCAATATGGAGCTATAGCAATATGAAGCTATGGCAATATGGAGCTATGGCAATATGGAGCTATGGCAAAGAACGAATCAAGTTTCAATTAAGGAGCAAATATTTAAGAGAAAGTGGAAGTGGATTGGTAGCACAATTAGAAAGGACACACCAAATGTAGCGAAAAGTGCTTTACAGTGGAATTCGGATGGATATAGAAAGAGGGGTAGGCCTAAGAACTCGTGGCATAGATCAACACAAAAGGAACTAGAGAAAGGGGGACATTCATGGCAGAATATAAGTACAGAAGCGAAAAGTTATGCGACATGGAATTCAATTATAAGTGACCTATACTCCGCGTTGGAGGGTTAAAGGCAAGAAAGAAGAAGGTTGTGAATTTTTCCTGTATCGAAGTACAATAAGCTGAAAATATTATTTTATATTTGACAGTTGGTAGCCAGGGTTGCCAGGTTTGCAAATAAAAACCCAAAAGTTAAGGAATGGAGTAGATAAAATCCAGCCTTTCGTAGTGAGCAGAACCTTGGAAGTGGGAAATATCCAAGCAAGGTGTATACCACAGGCTGTACTTCAAGCCAAGGGTATCTTGATTATATGAAGTTTACCTTGGGAGGCCCATGTTAAAACACAGAGGATTTGATCAGAATGGATTCTGATTGAATACTCCTGTGGTATACACCTCACTTGGATATTTACCACTTCCAAGATTATTCTGACTATGAAACATATGTAACCCAGATTTCATCTACTCCATTCCTTAACTCTTGGAATATATATATATATAAATGTATGTATGCATGTATGTACATATGTACGCACGCATGTATGTGTGTGTATGTTGTATGCATGTACCACTGTATGTGTTTTCTAATAAGAATAGAAAGAAAAAAAGGGAGAAATCAGTCATTTCCATAGTGCTGTAACTGTTTACAGTAACGACCCTATATCATATGTCACATGTTGTGGTACCTACTTATGGCTAAGTAGAATGAGCCCTTCAGAGTAGAATCAATCCCCTCATGCAATCATCATAGCATAGAGCTACCTGTAATATGATTTAACTCCTTGAATGCATCCACCATATTTTTCTTAACCTGTATCTTTTTCAAACTCAGCCATTTTGTAGCTCTGTAATAAGGTCAGCCACCAGATTTAGAATAATTGCACCTTAGACTAAACCATTTAAAACCATGAAATAAAGAATTTATGAAAATTTACTCCCATGGTGGTGTTACTAGACAACTTTGCAATTAGCAAACTCAAAACCAATAGGAAGTACATTTTTTTACTCTCCTCCCAATTATTTTTCTCTCCTCCCAATTTTTTTCTTTCTTTTTTTTTATTTTTTAAATTTAATTAATTTATTTATTTGTTCTTTCAATTTTGATTAAATGAAAATTCTGAAGCAGCACAACTTCCTACTCTATCCACCCCCCCCCCAAAAAAAAACTGAAAAAAGTAGATTTACACATGTACACAAACACACACACACACACACACACGCAAAAAAAATTTCCACTAATTGATGTTAATTAATTACTTAATCAAAATACCGCCTTTTATGTTGGTGTCGATGATGGGAATTTGTGGTGTAATTAATAGAAAATAAGTTAAGATAACTGTGTTTACAATAACATTCTGATGCGTTCAGTTACACATGAGCTGAGTTGAGACAGTGATGACAATAACAGCGTAATCATAACAACTACTTAAGAAAGAAGAAGAAGAAGAAGAAGAAGAAGAAGACCAAAACAAACAATATAAGATATGACAATAAGAAGAATGCCTTAATAAAGTCACTACAGAAACAAAGGCATAATAACTGTGAGCCAAAATATCAATGTAAACAACCAAAATAAAAAGACAAACAATAGCAAAGAGGACAACAAAAACAACAAACACACTACAGAAAAATCAGACTCAATAACAATAGCAGACATGAATAATAATGATAATAATAATAATAATAATAATAATAATAATAATAATAATAATAATAATAATAATAATGGTAATAGTAATCCTGTCAACTAAAGGCACAAGGCCTGAAATTTTGGTTGGGGTGTGGGGTAGTTGATTATATCGATCCCAGTACATAATTGGTACTTATTTCATTGACCCCCAAAAGACATAATGCAAAGTGGACCTTGGGAGAATTTGAACTTAGAATGTAAAAACAGACGAAATTCCACTAAGCATTTTGCCTGGTGCAGTAATGATTCTGCCAGCTCACCACATTAATAATAAGAGTAATGATAATTATAATAATAATAACCAAATGCCCTAGACTTGCCCAAAACCACTACAAGTTGTGGCAACACGATCAGGTAGTGAAAGTGCTACATTGGAAACTGCGAAAAGTAGGGGCTAGAGAGAGGCAAGACGTGATATGAGTAAAAATCGCAGAGAGTGACGGAGTCAGAGACTAGCTAAATCCTCTGGGATGTGTAATGTCAGTGTGCATACATGACAGAGTGTAAGCGCCCCGAGAGAAAAGTTGGACATAAGAAACATCAGATGTGGTATACAAGAGAGATGACTGCACTGGTATGGTCATGTGTTGCATATGGATGAGGAAAGTTGTGTGAAAAAGAGTCACACCCTAGCAGTAGAGGGAACCTGTGGAAGTGGTAGACCCAGGAAGACGTGGGATGAGGTGGTGAAAAACGACCTTCGAATGTTGGGTCTCACAGAGGTGATGACAAGTGACTGAGACCATTGGAGATATGCTGTGCTTGAGAAGACCTGCCAAGCCAAGTGAGACCATAACTGGCTTATGCCAGTGCAGCATAACTGGCCCATTTAAGTGTACCCTTCAATCATTGGGCAATAAACTGCGCTTGCAAAGACCTGTTGAGTCAAGTGAAGTCATTGTCATGACAGTACTACCTCATTGGCACCCATGTCAGTGGCACATAAAAAGGACCATTCGAGCATGGTCGATGCTAGTACCGCCTGACTGGCCCTCGTGTTGGTGGCATGTAAAAAGCATCCATTACACTCTCAGAGTGGTTGTTGTTAGGAAGGGCATCCAGCTGTAGAAACTGTGCCAGATCAGATTGGAGGCTGGTGGAGCCCTCTGGTTTGCCAGCCCTCAGTCAAATCGTCCAACCCATGTCAGCATGGAAAGTGGACGTTAAACGACAATGATGATGATGATGATATATATCTATGTATGCATACATACATACATATATATGCATATGTATGCATATATATGTGTGTGTGTGTGTCTATATATATATATACATATATTACCGCCTGACTGGCTCCCGTAGGATTTTCGAGCGAGATCGTTGCCAGTGCCCCTGGACTGGCTTGTGCGGGTGGCACATAAAAGACACCATTTCGAGCGTGGCCGTTTTCGTGCGGGTGACACGTAAAAGCACCCACTACACTCTCTGAGTGGTTGGCGTTAGGAAGGGCATCCAGCTGTAGAAACTCTGCCAAATCAGACTGGAGCCTGGTGTAGCCATCTGGTTTCACCAGTCCTCAGTCAAATCGTCCAACCCATGCTAGCATGGAAAGCGGACGTTAAATGATGATGATGATGATGATGATATAT
>NC_068992.1:10415291-10416182 GCF_001194135.2 Octopus bimaculoides
GGGTGGGTGGGAGGTTTGATTCACCTTCGCTCGTCATCATCACTGTTGTTGTTATTGTTGTGGTTGTTAGCTTGGATTAGAACTTTTTATCATAACGATCATCATTGTGATCATTAACATAATTATCATTGACATCGTTTTGCATCATTTCCACGACCATCATGAAAATCACCATCACCATCGTTTTTAACATTATCACCATCACAACCACAACCATCAACACCACCACCACCACGGTCTTCACAGCTGTCATCATCATCATCATCATCATCATCATCATTATGAAAGTCATTATCACCAGTGTTGCTCATTGTTATCTTTGCCATCATGATGACAAAGCCGTCCCTGCCCTAATCACCTATTATCCTGCAAATCTACATTAACGTGTTCAAATGCAACAATTCCATTATATATATATGCTGCATTCATATATATATATGTGCTAAACGCACACACACACGTACTAACACACACACATATATATATAAGAATATATATATATATACACACATGCACGCATATACACAATATACATATATATTTAAAATAGTCCTTCATTTTGTAGATTGTTTTTCTATGATTTTTTTCTTCTCCTATTGTCTCCCACCCCTCATCTCCTATTCTATATCCTACTCACACTGCTTCTGCTCATCTTCTGAATCCCTCCCCAAGTCCCCTTTCCACCCTGCTCCACCCCACCCTCCCCCTTGATAGTGGAATAAGCTATCTCTGAATATCTGAAATCAATTTTAATATAAAATAAGACACCAGAGATGGTAACTGAGATTAGGAATAAAGGTAAAGATAGAAATCGAGAGACAAGGAAAGAGAAAAGCAAAAGAAAATATTGATATATATATATATATATATATATATATATATATATATATA
>NC_068992.1:10416217-10420970 GCF_001194135.2 Octopus bimaculoides
GAGAGAGAGAGAGAGAGAGAGAGAGAGAGAGAGAGAGAGAGAGCGAAACAAAAATAGTAAATATATTGAAACAGAAAAATAGGCAAGACAGAAAGAAAGAATGAAAGGAGGAAAGGGAGATTGTATAACAGAAGCCTCTTACAGAGATTCTATGTATCTGGTAGCTCTGGAAAATTCCAGTGTCTTACTTGCACTTTAGGTGGTGAATTTGTAGATTCGTTAAACTATTGGTATTTGTTTTGGTTCACTCTCACTATCATCTGAGTTCAAGTACCATTCAAGTCAACTTTGATTCTGGGGTCAGTACAGAATGTCTGTCTGTCTGTCTCTTTCTTTTCATTCTGTCTCTCTCAAAATTCATTATAGAGTGCTGTGAGAAGATCATATGATGGGTAGAGATAGAGGTCACTCTTAGTGCCCATTTTTACCCCTATAAATGGAAGAGAATTGAGCTAGGAGATAGCGATTCCATGCTCAATGTGCTACAAAAAGTGTGAGAGAAACCATTGAACATGGTTAGCATTGATGGACTGATGTGCTGTATGACATGGAAAGGTTTATATATATATATATATATAATTTCAATATAATCTAGGTAATATCCTTATCGTGTGCTTTCCAAAGCTTGTTTCCAGGTATCAGCTAACAAATCTCATTATACAGTAGGATTTCACCTGTTACTGGATATATTTGTGGAAATCCACAAAGATCCAATGATTATAAGCAAAGAGTTTTAATAGAAAATGGCATGAACAGGTTTTTTTTACAAATCACTACAATTGTTTCAATATATCATTAACAGCTGTTGATTACTGAATGCTACATATATTATACACAATATTGTATTATTCTGGTTCAACAATATTTGTACACATGCACATCCTCAGGTGATCAGAGTCAAAGCACTGCTCTATATACACATGCACTCACACACACACACACACATACGCACACATTCACACACACATACACACTCACACACACATATAATCATCATCATCATTATCACCCATTTTCCATACTGGCATGGGTTGGATGGTTTGACAAGAGCTGTCCAGACTCCAGTTGTTTGATTTTGGCATGGTTTCTATGGCTGGATGCCCTTCCTAATGCCAACCACTTTACAGGATATGTGTGTTGGGGGGAGCATTGCCATAAAGAACAAGCCTCTATGTATGGATGACTATAATTTTACTTAGCTTGACGTGTCTTCTCAAGTACAGCAAATTTCCACAAGTCCTGGTAACTTGTCATCTTCTTACTGAGGCCCAGCATCAGTGGATCCTTTCTCACCATTTTATCCCACATCTCCTTGAGTCTTCCCCTTCTGCAGGCTCCCTTCTTATATAATATATATATACATACATACATGCATACATACATGGGTGTGCCGCTGACGAAGCCCAGAGGCACACTCATGTACCTTAATTTTATCTACCAAATACTTCAGTTCACTGAAGGGATGGAAGTAAAGTGGGGTACTATGAACTCTTGGCTGAAACAGCTGTAAAAAACTATTGTTCTATGTTATATATTTTAATGATTTCTGGTATTTTTATATATGTAAAGCATAATATGTTATACATGTATGTATATTATTATAATTGTTTTTTTTTAAAAATGAATAGACATAATATAATGTCTAAAAGTTGATAAATACCACCTCTTGATCCCCTCCATTTTCTTATTGCTGTACATATATATATATATATATATATATATATATATATATATATACATAATAATAATAATAAAAGATGGGCTTCTTTCAGTTTCTGTCAATGAAATCTACTGCCATACTTAGTAATGAAGAGGTGAGGTCACTTTTTTACTAAAGGAGGATAAAGGCCAAGAGTGAGTAGGTGTGATAGATCTACCCACCTCTGTTCTCTAGCTTTGCTTGCGTGGTGTTATGATTTGGCATAAAATATTTCAACTTTTGCCAAAGAACAGATTTACTCAGTGTGACACATGATAATAAAACTATTGATTTCTAGTTTGGCAGTTAACTATATTCTTTTCATCAGAATTTTTATAATTGTTTTTAATTCATAATTTCTTTTTATGATTTATAATTTTTTTTCATAATTTAGAATTTTTATAACTTTTTTAAGAATGCATTTTTCAGTTAATGTAGAAGAGGGTGATAGTTGGAGGAAGTTGTATAAAAAAGTTTTTAGAGTGGAATATGGGGTACACATTGTACTGCTTGGTGTTGGTGGACATTGTAGAGCTGGGAAGTGGGGACAGAGATATACTGTAGGGCCGGATTAGTGTGCTGAATACTTTGGTGCCAGACTTCCCTATGGAGGTTAAAGAGAAGGAGTGAGTAGTATCACTTGTTTATATGTATGTATCTGTGTGATTAGATATTACAACATGATATATTTACTGTACAAATTTAAACAATAAAAAAAATACCAGGATTAAACATGAATTTTTACATTAAGTATTGATAACGATTGAATATCAAATGAAGTATGAATTCTTCTGGTAATTATTATAAGATTTTAAATTGTATGGTTAAGAGTGAAAACCTTAAATTTTAAATATTTCATAGAAAATACTTAGAAATAAGTTATAGTTGTGTATTCAATAGATATCCTTAAAAGAAAAGCTACTTGCTATTTCCCCATAAAATATATAAACTCAGAATAGAAACAGATTGAAACTTCATCTTGTAGTAAATAAGGAGATACATTAAGATTTATATTATCTGATGAAGATAATGATTATTGTGTTGGCAATGATTCAAGTAAACAAATGTATTAAATAACGGATTATATCAACATATGCTTTCTGATGAACGTTTATTTACTCTTCAAATGAATAACATCAACAAATTTTTTTTGTTTTAACTAATTTTCTTGATTTTTTTTTTGTGTGTCTTTATTTGTTTACTTGTTAACAACAAAGAGATTATGCTTTTTTTGTTTTGTTTTTAAATGATAAATCATTTTATGTCTTTTCATTTATTTATCTTCTTGAGTCAATCAGTTCATATTTTCGGAATAAAAGAATGAAATTCAATTTCTTTTAAGAGTCATGTTTCATAAATTTACAGCATTTTTCTGAAAAGAAAATTGAAACAATTTTTTATTTAATTATATTTTAATTTCAAAATATACATGCATATATATATATATATATATATATATATATATATATTGATTTCATTTTTATTTAGTAAAATGATAACACTATCTTAATGATTTTCAAGTGTACATAGAGTGAACGTTTAAGACAATGCATGAATTCTTTGTTTGATTTTAATTTTGTTTGTTTACCCATTGTTAAGAATTTTTTTATGGTGCCACAAAGAGTGATGGACTACCAGTGAAAATGGCATTGGTTCATATCCACTCACTGACACAACATGTGACCTTCACCAAGACAAACAAAATATTCAATTACTTCACTTCATTTAGTTGTAAACAACTGTAAACATGCATATGAATACAGGTTATTCTTGTAGATAGTTGAAATTGTCTGTAATTTCTACCAAGGGTCAAATAGACTGTTATAACCATTCACAGATTTCTGTCAGGTCTCAAATTTGGGCCACACAATGGCCCTGGCTGCCGGTGTTTTAGTCAAGTGTATCAACTCCCACCACCTACTGTTTATCTCAGTCGGGTATACAGTTTATCAACCTCTGTTTTTTTAATCAGTTAAGTATAGGATATAATGGAATGCAACTAAATATGATACATTTTTTATAGGGTACAAACATAAACAAAAATGATGCAGACATAAACACAAAATATATACACTTATGTCTGCTCTACCGGTCATTCTCTACAACATCCGTTTGTGTTCTGACTGTCTTTGTACTGGAGCCATCCCCTCCTGCCTTTGCCCTGAACAGAAATTAATCTTCTCTCTTTGCTCCTTTGCAACAAATGGGCTCAAATCACCTCCTCTTTTCATCTGACACCAATCTCACCTCTTCTCTTCATTCGATACCAGCTCCACACACACTAGCACTGACCACTTCCCAGCACCCACACCACCCACCATCATCCACACACCCACACACAACCTTCGATAGTGTCACTTGCTCACTCACACAAGTTTTTTTTTTTTACTATCAATGATGTTGAAGAGAAAGGTACACTTATGCTCCTTGACACCCATATCATCACAGGAATTGCCGGCCAACTGAAAAGAGAACAGTTAACACAAAGCCCTCTGTGTGAAACAAACTTTTCTGATAATCCACTGCTCAGGGAAAGTGAACATTAAATGAAGACATGGTTCCCAAGTATTTTAATGATGAAGAATCAATTATTTGATGAGTGAATTATTTGTTCAGGGTTTGTAAAGCAAACTTCTTCATCATCCAGGCATGTTAATACTGTGTTTATATATTTCTCTCTCTATATATGTGTGTGTGTGTGTGTGCATGTGTATATATATATAGTGAAGGTGCATGGCTCAGTGGTTAGAGCGATGAGCTTACAATCTTGAGGTTGTGAGTTCGATACCTGGACTGGGCTGCATGTTGTGTTCTTGAGCAAGACACTTTATTTCATGTTGCTCCAGTTCACTCAGCTGTAGAAATGAGTTGCAACGTCACTGGTGCCAAGCTGTATCAGTCTTTGCCTTTCCCTTGGATAACACTGGTGGCGTGGAGAGGGGAGGCTGGTATGCCTGGGCGACTGCTGGTCTTCCATAAACAACCTTGCCCGAACTTGTGCCTTGGTCATTCATGACCAAAGGGGGTTGCCCTTATATATATATATATATATAT
>NC_068992.1:10421220-10423195 GCF_001194135.2 Octopus bimaculoides
AGAGAGAGAGAGAGAGAGAGAGAGAGAGAGACAGAGAGAGAGAGACAGAGGGAGAGAGAGAACACTGGGATCAATGTAATCAACTTAACTCTCCTCTTAAAATTGTTAGTCAAAAGTCTGAAATGATTATAAATAAGAAGGATATTGGATTAGGATTGGCAGAGTCAGTAAAGTGTTAAACAAAACACCTTGTGGTATTTAGTGTATTCAGTTCTCTACATTACATTAAGGTTCATAAAATAATCACCAGACAATTTAAGACTAGGGTCAACTTAATTGACTGTTTCTTCCTTAAATAAAATATGAATAAAATAATAGATAAATGAATAAAATTTCCAATTCTATTTTAATGATTCTGATTTAGAAGATATTTGGATACTATTAATATCTGGAAGATAATAACAAACGTTTGCCAGGGAGAAATATCCGATATTGAAGTTACTTTAGAGATATATTAAATTCCATTTTGCTCTAATTTAATTAAGGACATGAAATAGATTATGCTTTCAGAAGCCATGTGAATGGAGACTAATTATAGTATTCCTAATTGGGATCTTACTCTTGTTAGGATAAATAAATAATGCCCAGCATGAAAGTAAGTTGATTTCTTGTTGGTTGGGGGCATGCAAGGATCTGTTCCGATGTTGGGCAAGGATCTGTTCTGCTTGGTTTCATATCATATTGAGGGTTGTTCTGGGCAGGTTGTTGGTCCTCTGTAAAATAGTCAGATGATGGAGATGCCATCTTGGTGATGAGCCGAATGTACTACCAGTCACCATTAGTCTGGAACCTCTCTGGGAGACTGGCCTACCTAGAGTGGGTCTACCAGGAGCAAAGCTCCAGCTAGTAACATTCTCTTGGACCTACAAAACATGCAAGCCCCCTTGTCATGACAAAGCCAGACAAAGGGAATTCTAGAGGGTAATGTTCTGGGTATGGTAGTAGTCAGTTCAGGTCTTGAGTGGGGATGCTTTAATGAACACTACAAGGATGAGAAGTGAAGAGGTCAGTGAGCTACAAGTGCCTGGGAGAAGGATGCTTGATACCAGTCAGCTGTGAGGAGTAGAAGCTGTAGTAGTAGCAGTGGAAATGAAGAGAGAGAGGATACAGCATGGCTTTGGATCAGAGGTTGAATTATGTTGGTAACTTTATGCTAATCACTCAACTTATCTTTCTTTGAACTCAGTTTAGGATGCCAATGTGTGTGGGAGTTGTGTTCCATTGTATGTCTCACCTGAGATTTGTAAAGGGTTATTAGTCTTTGGCAGTGGAAGTATTTTCTTGCTATGAAAAAAAGAAAAGCCAATCTTTAAGATGCAGTCATTTTATGTCAAGCATATTCTTGCGGGGTCTTGTGGCACTTGATTGAATCCTAAAAATTTACATTTTAAAATGCACTGAATGTAAGTTACCATTCCAGTACTATGTTACTCTTTCATGCTGATCAAATATTATTTGCTTTTCTCTTCCAAAACAAAGTTAATGAAAAAAGAAAAGTGAACCAAAAATAAAAAAAAAATAATAAAGAAAATAGCATAACAAAAGAGAATAAAAATATAACCACATTTGACATTAAATTCTAAAATCCTCTGATTTAGCAATAAAATCGTTGTGTTTTTTAAACAAGTGAAATTGTATTCTATCAGATTATCAACAGTAGTAATTAGTAAAATCCCATTGCAATCTATGTATTAATGGCGAAAGATTGAATCAAATATGTTGTTGTAATTTGACAACTTGTTCACACTTGGAGAAAAAAAAATAGTTCCACTCTTATTTTATTTGTCACTTTTTGGGGGTCTCATTTTTCTATCTTAATAGGTTCTTTTCTTTCACACATACACACACACATACACACATACAAACACGCACACACATGCACACACACGCATATACATAATACCTACATGTATATACATACCTACATATATGTATATACACACATACATACATACATATATATATATATATATAT
>NC_068992.1:10423346-10427582 GCF_001194135.2 Octopus bimaculoides
GATTTTGATACCATCGTAAAGAATAATTTATTTAATGCAAATGAAGCTTAGACAAACTATTTATTGTTGTTTCTTTTTTCCTTTAAGAAGAGAACAAACATAAAAATTCTACATTTTTGTTTTGGCCTTTTTTTAAAAAACTTTTGTTAATAGTATTTTACTTTTGTTTGTTGCTTTTTTATATATATATTTTTTGGTTATTAATATTTGCATATTTTATGTTGTTTTATACAAATATTTTTCGGGTTAAAACTAGAGTGCTCTTGCTGTATTCCTTTTAATTATCCAATCGGTTCCATTCTCAGATTTTATTGTTACATTTATGATGATTTCTTGTTAAAGAACACACACAATTTTCGATGGCAAATGTAGTTTAGCGAAAATGAGAAATGCAAACACGAAACATTCCTTTTAATATGATAACATTAAAGTTTGTCTTTTAATCTAAAATTTTAGCTGTTTTCATTTTTTTTTTTTTGTTCGCCTATGAAATTTATTGTCATCGACTTGAACTCTTTTTCTTTAAATATCTTATGATCTCACTAGAATAGCAAATATCTCAGAAGCAATAATAATAATAATGATGATGATAATAATAATAATAATAACATTAACATCAATATTAATAATAATAACAACAACACTAACAACAATAATAATGGCTTCTTCCATAATAATAATAACAACAACAACAACAATAATAATAATGATACTACTACTACTACTACTACTACTACTACTACTACTACTACTAATAATAATAATAATAATAATAATTATGATGATGATGGTAATAATAATAATAATAATGATAATAATAATAATAATAATAATAATAATAATATGGTAATGATGATGATAATGTTGCTAACAATGATGATGATGATGATGATGGTGATGATGGCAGTTGAAAGTACATTAGCTCTTCTGAGAGAATTTTATGTATAAAAATTTATTCTTCCTCCAAGATGCTGTTTTGTAGAAGTATGAGTTCATCATGAATTTATAAAAAAATGTCGCTGTCGTGTGGGGGCGGAGTGGAATGGGAGGAAATATGGTGATACAACAAATTGTGAAGCATGACAGAAAGAGACAATATCAATGGATTTCACTGGAATCTTAACAACATTTAGCTTACAAGCCTTACAACACTTTCCATAATTTAATCCATTTCAAAAGGTTTCTTGAAGGAATCATTTTTATTGATATTTTTTTTATAAAACTAAAAAAATTCTCCCTTTTTACAACTAATGTTTTCAATATTTTCAGGCAAAATCTTTAGGGTGTCAGACAAAATGCCTTGTGGTATTTCTTCTGACTCTTTACATTCTGAGTTCAAATCCCACCAAAGTTATCGTTGTCTTTCATTCCTCCAGGGTTAATAAAACAGAATACGAGTCAAATACTGGGGCTCCTTTAATCAACTAATTTTCCCTTACATCAAATTTAAGGCCTTATTCCTATGTTAAAGGGATTCTTGTTGCTGTTGTTGTTGTTGTTGTCCTCATCTATTTTCCTTTCTACTCCTGACTGAGTTATCTATGTCATCTTAGTCTTCCACATTCTCTTCATCTTTCTGGTTACTTCCTTAACATTACCATCATTACTGTCACTGTCATAATTGTTCTTGTTATTATTATTGTTACTATTGCAGAATCAGTTCACCAACAAAGTGCCCATGCATTATTTAGTTATGTCACTTTAAATTTTCTGTTAAAATCCTACATGTTTTGGACCTGCCTTTCCCTTTTGAGTATACTGGTAGAATTAATTACCAATCAAGTGGCTTCCTAAGAGGCTGAAAGATACAGGAATTGAGACAGGTGTAGTCAGCCTTAAAAAAAGAGCAATCCTGTATTTTGCAAGAATTCTTAGAGGATTTCTTGATATTTAAAACTCATGACCTAGCCTCATATATGTAAGAGCAAAATAGGAAGTTCTAAAATCTCTAAACAAGATATAAGTGGTAACAATATTAGACGGTAATGTTTTTTTGGCACTATAACATGGCTGTTGTATAAAGAACTTTTGTTACTACATTTTAACCCCGAGAAAAACGTCTTTTCCTGTTGGTTAATGGCACACAATCTGTGTCGATATATTGTGAACGAATCACTCCCCTCCAGCTTGGCAAGACCAGTAGATCATGGTTTCTCAGAGTCAGTAAATAAGTACCAGTTGAATACTGGGACCCATGTAATTAACTGACCCTTCAAATTTCAAGCCTTGTGCCTTTGATAGAAAAGATTATTACTTGCACAGTCAGCTTTGTTTATCCAAGATTCACTCTAGTCTCCTCCCTCTGGAATCAAAGAAATAAAAGTACCAGTTAAGTACAGGGTTTGATGTAACAGACTGACCGCTCTCCTAAATTTATTGCCTTTTACCAACACAAGGAATTATTATTCTCATTGGGGTCAACTTTATCTTTCATCTTTTCACCTTTTGCTACAATAAACTACTAGTTACTCACTGATGTTGGTGTAATTGCCTAAGTTGTCTTCTCGTAATAATGACTGACCCTGGTCTAAATCAGAAACCATTATTATTAATAAAACCACATATCTATAGACTGGGCCTTCATATCCACTGGTACTCAAATTTCTGATTAATAAAGCCTGATTAAAAAAAAAAAAATCCTTTCCCCCAAGGTCAGTATTTTTCTGGTAGAATATGAAGAAGATGATGCTGCAAGTGAGAGGTGAGAGCCATTTTGGTTAACATAAATAATCTAAATGGAGAGGAAAAATTATTGAAACACGTTAACATTTTATTAGTGTATGGATGGAAGATTCATGAAAAAGAATAAGAAGTTCATTCCTATTGATACAGACCAGCACTAATCTCCTCAAATTTCTATTGGTTATGTTAAAGTAGCCATAAATATTATATGTTGTTGCTGCACCACTTAGTAGTAGTAGTAGTAGTGATAATAATGATGGTGATGATGATGGTGATGATGGTGGTGGTGATTTCTCACATCAATGCAAAGCTACAAATTATTGTTACCGTTTAGCACCAGGTCAGAGCTGATCGAGCCGACTCGTAATCAAAGTCATTCCAGCAGAGTTCTGATCAAAGAAATTTAGTCTTTTTGTGCAATGTGTCTTTATTTAAGACAGTAAAATATTATTTCAGGAAGATTTGCTGCTATTTCTAGCATGTAGATTGATATGGGTACAATATAGTCAATTAATGGGTACTCTGTGGTTGAATGGGTAGGAGGTTCATTTAGCAACCATGAGTCTTAGGTTCAATTCCACTGTATGGCATCTTGAGCAAGTCTCTTGCATTATAAGCCTTCAATTGACCCATACCTTCTGAGTGAAACTGGGGAAATGGAAACTATATTGAAGGCCATCAGATGGATCATACTTAGAATTCAAAGGTTTAACTGTATCACACTGTGCCACCTTGGTTCCACCAGTGCCGGTGTCATGTGAAAGGCATTGCTGCTGGTGCTACATAAAAAGCATGCAGCACATTCTGTAGAATATGTATTACCTAGCTGGACTCGTCACCACTCAATTTTGCCAGCTCAATGGACTGGAGCAACATGAAATGAAGTGTTTTGCTGAAGAACACAAGGCTCCACCTGGTACCAAAATCCAGAACACCTAAGTCATGCACCTTCATGTGTGTTGGCATGGCTGTGTGAATAAGAAGTTGAAGAGTGTAACAGAAAAGAAGTTTGCATCTACATGTTTGGGGGAGAGGCAATCCCAATGCATGGTATTTAGGATAAGTGTCTTTGACAACAGTCTTAAGTTGACCAATGCTTTCTGACTGATATTTAGTAGATGAAAGCTATACAGATGTCTGCCATATATATAGTTAAGCTCCAGGTTCGGTGATTATGCAAATAAGGAGTCCAACGTAGGTCATATATCAGTGTGTGTATATATAAAAAAAATTTTTTTTTTCAGAATGAGATAAAAAACCAAGGCTGTGAAGATTTTAGAACATTTAGAAATAGAAGGTCTTACAGTTGTTTCCAGGATATTTATTATATCCCTTCATCAGAGACGGTATGAGAAAATGGTTAAGCAAACCATTTTCTCATACCGTCTCCGATGAAGGGATATAATAAATATCCTGGAAACAGCTGTAAGACCTATGTTCTAAATGTTCTAAAATCTTCACAGCCTTGGATTTTTATCTCGTTCTGAAAAAAAATTGATTTATATATATATATATATACCAGATATATATATATATATATATATATATATATAT
>NC_068992.1:10427592-10428208 GCF_001194135.2 Octopus bimaculoides
ATATATATATATATATACCAGATATATATATATATATATATATATATATGTATACACACACATATACACATGCATATATATAGGAAAAGTAATAAGTAAGGTTGCATTAAATTTTTATACATGAATACATTTTTGCTTGAATAAAACAAGTCTACTTTTTTAATGCATGAGGTAAATATTTTTCTTCAAAATATTTATATATATGAAAGCAAAACTACAAAATTGTGTTTTTACATAACAAATATTTTTATACAATAGTTTTACTGAAAATATATTATTATATGTATTCACTAGGTGAGTTTTAGCATAAAAACTATATATATATATAATGAAGCATTGGTGCAAAGCAGTGTTTAGGTATAAGCAGAATTTAGGTTAGTTGAAATATGTTTGTCACATATTTCAACTGCTTAAGACAAATACACTGCAGTTACCATGGAGGAAATTCTCTCTTGTGGTAAAAGGTGTGAAAACACCTAGTTCATTCAGTGCTGCCATCTGTCAGGAATCTCAGACATCAATGTTTCGAGTTTTTTGACTCTTGTCATTTTAGGTGCACCTCATTGACCTAAATTGTGCTCATATATATATATATATATATATATATATATATATA
>NC_068992.1:10428492-10430992 GCF_001194135.2 Octopus bimaculoides
ACACACACACACACACACACACACACACACACACACACACACACACACACATAGTTGTCTAAGTATCCAAGAGTCAAAACAAAAGCAGAAAGCAAGCACTCCTATAGTTGTTGATAGAGTAAGTATATTAATTATTTACATTGTACAGCATTATATTACCATTCCAGCTAATTTTCCTAATCAGTTTTGTATGCAAGAATTTGGCAGCTTTTACACATGAGAATGCAAGGTAGTGAACGAATGGTAGAAATAAAAACCAGGAAAACAGAGATTGGTGCTTATTTTGGTATTATTACAGAGGGATTGCTGATAGAATCAGATTATCCAAAGTGATAGGAATCATAGGATAACCTGTGATGTACAGAAGGAGGCTGGAAGTTGAGATAGAAGAATGACCAAAAGAAGTAGTGGTGGTGTTGGTGGTGATGGTGGTAGTACTTTTCTTTAAATTTGTGAGCAATGCTGAGAAAGGGAACAAGAATAATGAGCTGCAAACTTCCATGAGACAGATGAAATATTCCAAATTTGATGAGGGAGAAGAAATATTGATATTAAGAGAACTGTGAGTGCCCCCTCCCCCACCACCATTATGCCCTCATGGTGGTAAGAAATATTGATAAGAACAGACCATATTTCATTGAAGAACAGAACATTAGATTAAAGAAGAGACAAAAAGATAACTTTAACATGTTAAAACTGCAAAGTATTGAATGAAAGGTAGAAATTGAAGCTAGGAAAATGGAGATTGGTGTTTATCTTAGCACGATATGCATTTATTGTACAAGGATATATAAATATATATATATATATATATATATATATATATATATATATAGATGTATACCATCATACATGTGTATATGTGAAGTAATGTTACAGTGGGTTGTGTTCCTTTATGTCTAAAAGGTAACTTTATACTTCATGAAATGGTGATTGACGAAATAAATACCAGACTGATAAAACTAGTGAAGTTAATATAAATCATCTCAAAAATGAGACACTCAGAGAGTCTTGCCCCAGCATGGTCACAGTCCAGTGACAGTAAAGGAATAAAAGCAAAAGAAAATACATAACTAAATTCTGAAAAGAAATTAATTTAGTACAGAATATTTCTATAGGTTTTACGTCAACCATGTAAGTATAGACAGATATAGACTCTTTGAGTTTATATAAAATATCTTCATCGATGACAAAAGAGAGATTAAATGGGCCAGTTTTAATCCTGTGTTGGGATTTCATCAGTGACAGTGTACATTCTTTAACTGTTCGTGGTGACTCTGCTTATGTCTCCTGTATAGGGACAAAGCATGTTCACATCACAACCATACAGTATTGGGTTTACTCACACTGCACACTTCCTTGGGCATGTGTCTTCTACCTCAGGCCTGGGCCAACCAATGACTTGTGAGTGAATTTCATACATGGAAACTGTGTAGAATCACGCATACATATATATATATGTATATATATATCATAATGTTCAACCATTAATCTCTATACATTTTTTCTCTCTCCATTTTTTTGTTCTTTGTTCTGTCTCCATTTTCCCTCTCAATCTTTTCTGTCAAAGGGCATAGGCTTGAAATATCAATGACTTTTCCATTCTTCCAGAGCATCACACTAATAGACCTGCTTGTTGTTCCCTCACCTGTCTTCATCTTTATCGCTAGCCACTACACATTCTTTATTTTCTCTCCTTGTTTATTTCTGTGTTTCTTTCTGTGGAAGAGCGTAGGCTCGAAACGTTAAAGACTTTTTCCCTTCCCAAGCATTAAACTAATACATGTGTTTGTTGCCTACACCACCTGTCTTCTTTTGTTTATTTCATGAATTCTTCCCCTATATATATATATATATATATATATATATGTATAATTTGGCCGATACTAGTGACGTGTAACTGGCACATAACAAGCACCACTCGACCTTTGGGCCTCTTGGAGGCAGTGACAAGTGACCGAAACTTTTGGCAATATACCATGCTTGACAAGACCTATGAAGCCAAGTGAAATCCCAGTCATGGCTGATGCCAGTGTTTCATAATTGGCACATCAAAGGTACCCTCTACTGTCTTGGAGTGATTGATGTTAGGAAGGGCATCCAACTGTAGAAACCTTGTCAGATCAGACTGGAACCGGGTGCAGCTCCCCAGCTTACCAGTTTTCAGTCAAACCATTCCACCCATGCCAGCATGGAAAACAGATGTTAAACAATGATGATGATGATGATGATTAATGTGAATGATAGAATTAGCACCTGAGCCAATTTGTTCAACCAAAGTTCTTCAAGGTGGCGTGCCAGTGTAGCCACCGTCAGATGACTGAAACGAGTAATCGATAAAAAGGTAAATAAATATGCACATGACAGCTACTTTAATTAATGAATTACTGGTATGTTAACAATATTGTGTTTCAACATTTTTTTTCTATATTTCCTACTTCTACTCTACTACCCTTATTATGATAAACTTTTTTTCTTTTCTTATATTGGTTTTAACCAA
>NC_068992.1:10433539-10436380 GCF_001194135.2 Octopus bimaculoides
TATATATATACAGATATATGTATATATATGTATATATATGTATATATATATATGTATATATGCCTATATATAGAAATATGATTGTGTTCATGCCTATATTTCTGATATGTATGTGTATGGTGCACTGATTGTCTTTCGTTTCTCTTGCCAAAAGTGTCAGCTGTCACAAGCACATCTCAAGAAACATTTACCTTTTTTTTAGTTGGCAGTCCATGTGCATGCATCCATGTGTCTACGTATGTATGCACGCATGTGTGCACATGTCTGCATGCACGCATGTGTGCACATGTCTGCATGCAACTCGGCATGTATGATGTGCGTGGTGGGGATGAAGCGGGAGGAGTACGGGGCGTGTCACAAGAGCACCTGGCAGAAACAACACCTTACTGATATCAATTCTCATCTGCCAGGGACTTAAATTTCAACTTCCCATCCATGTGCTGCAGTCTTATTCATAACTTTTTTCGCTTCCACTCTGCCATTCTGCTACTGCTTGAAACACCTTCCATCACACCACCCTCCTTCATGCTTGCTCCTTCCCGTACAGCATTCAGCATGCAGATGCAGCAACAGACACACACATGCACACAAACGCACATACTGTGTAATATCCTACACAGGTTTTTAAACAAGTATAGCTTTGGCCTGAGGTAAAACAGAGATACAACAATGAGGATTGGAATAAGCAAATGAAACAGCTAAAGGTGGTGTATTTGGATTAAGGGGATAGGTGAGGATTTTGGCTGGTAGGGATGTGGTTGGTGATTGTCATGGTTGTACTGGTGGTGGTAGTGGTGGCAAGATGTCATTATATTATTCAATATTCATATTTGTTGTTGTTGTTGCTGCTGTTGTGAAACATTGTCATTCCGTTTCTCTTGCATGCTTTTCATTCATCTCTATTTCTGATTTTAATTTACTATGAATTGTAGTCTTTGTAGCAGCAGCAGCAGTGGCAGCAGCAACATCATTATTAATGGTTGTAGTGGTGGTGTTGGTTACAGAGGTGATGGTAATTGTAGTACTTGTGTTTGTGGTGGTGGCAGGGTGATGATACTAATAGTAGTGATGGTGGTGGTTGTGGTAATGGTGGTGATAGTAATAGTAATAATAATAGAGATGGTGGTGGTAGTAGAGGTAGTGGTGATGGTGTGATAGTGGTATGGTGGTGGTGATCGTGGTAGTAGTAGTAGTAGCAGCAGCAGCAGCAGAAGTGCTAAAGTGTTTCTGTACTTTTGGAGGCAATTGTTGTTGCTTAGCTGCAAGATTAACACTGGTCAAGCAAAGCTGTCACAGGCTTCCATGACCACCCACACTGGCTTCCTCCACCCCAACTTCCCTCTGAGGTCACATCTTTGGCATTTCTTGTTTATATATTTATTTATGGCCAACATGGCAGAGTGCAATTTGAGGCTAGGTTTGACTGCAATTTCTTGCATGCCTATAAGCATCTGAGGTTGTTCTTTCTTTTCCTTACTTGCATAGAGTGTTTGAGCATGTTGAAGTATTTACTGCAGAATGTCCTTCCAAAAATGCCATTTATTTCCTGTCCACCATGAAAAAGTGCCTGGCCATGAAAGAATATTGACCTGCTTGGAAATAGGTGAGTTTTGGCTCCAGGAAGGGCAGCTTGCTATATAAATCCTGCTTCAATGAATTTCATTTGACCAATGCAAGCTTGAAAAAGTGGACACTAAAATCCATAAAACCATGATGATGATGATGTTTGTCTCTTCATTGGCTTATGTCCATTTGGTCTCACTTGTTTTGATAGTAAAAACTAACCCTGGTTCAATTTGAACTAAAGGTACCATGAACAAACATAACTAAGAACTTGGGAATCATTTATTTCAGTTCTATCATTTTAAAAAATAGTTTATAACATCGATTCAATGCCACAAATTTGTATGGAGAGGTGGTGAAGAAAATGTGTGTGATAGAAACTTACTAGCACCCATATAATGGATCTGTTCCTCCACCCCAGGGTATGGTGGAAATGAAAGAACACTACCCTCTAGACTTGAGTTTGCAAACAGAATATAGAGAGAGGTAAGTGAACAGCACAAGGCATTTTGATTGGTGCTCTACCATTTCCACGATTGCTTCCACCTCCACCCTCCTTATCATGTCAAAATAACAATCTAATGGGAATCAAAATAACAATAATGAAATAGTGATGATGAAGAAATAACACCAATAATAATAATAATAATAATAATAATAATAATAATAATAATAATAATAATAATACTATACTCATACAAATAATAATAATAATATGAATACAATCAATAATAACAACAATAATAACAATAATAATAATAACAATGATAATAATAGTAATAATAATGTAAATTTGAAGAAGTAATACAATCTAAGTGTAGTGCAATAGAAAATAACATGCAGTGCCATTTGGTAAATGTGAGTTCATCTTTATATGATCCTCATGTGATATCCTCCAGACATTCAAGACGTAGGGTAGGGTGGAGTGGGAAGGAAAAATAGCACTTTCGGAGAAATGATATCGAATTTGTCAAAAGGTGAACACTTCTGGTAAGATAATAATGTCAGTTAACACAATCGGGTTCCATGGAAATAGAAGGTGGGGTGGTTAGGGGAGGAGGGAGTCATTACGGAATTTGTTTTTGTCCTTTTGTTTTCTATATTAGTGTATCCTTCTCCAATGCAAATTATTGTCTGTTGAATTTCTGCATGTTTGTCTCACTGACTGATTTGTCTTCATTACTTGATATCTGTGTGGAATTATCTTATTCATATATATATATATATATATATATATATATATATATATATATATATATATATATATATATATATATA
>NC_068992.1:10437150-10438654 GCF_001194135.2 Octopus bimaculoides
ATATATATATATATATATATATATATACACACAAGTGAGTGGACAAAAGAAAAATGGGCACTCGATATATATTTTAAAGCTCTAACCTAGAATTAAAGAAGAAAGAGAGCCAAGTACAGAGGATGGAAAGCAGCTGTTCTTACAGGATTTCAGAATCTGGAGTGTTTTGCAAAGTCCAACAACAATGTGTTTAAAAGGTTTTAGCAATGGTTTGAGATCATCTTTAACAATCAAATTCATATAGAATTCACATAGGTGGAATTTCAAAAAATATACAGTTATGTTAATTTTTGTTGAGGACGTTTTTTTGTAAAGCATAGTTCCATTATCTTTTGGAATACTGAATTTTCCTTCACATATTTCCAAATGTTTCCTTTTTCAAGTGTTTAATTTTGGTGAGAACTTCTTTAAGAAGTGTAGCTTCATTGTTTTTCAGAAGTTTGGGTCGTTCCTTGAGCATTTGTAGAAGGGGAAGATTTTGAAGTTTCCTTCACATATTTCCATTTTCCATACCTCCTCTTATCAAATGTGCTGTCTGTGGATTCTTGTATGATGGCAAAGGAAATTACTGGTTTCACCAATATAATTCTCCTTGCATTTGGGGTAAGTAATGCAGTATATGAGATTTTTTGTGCCTTGCAGCTCATATTTGCATTTACTTTGAATAAGAATCCACTCTTAAATTTTACATGGGTGTCCCCATCTATATCTTTGTAGTTATTGTTGTTGCATATTCCACATCTGCTGTCTCCACATTCCTTTATGAAGAATTCTGTTTCATTCTCTGATGTGAATTTTGCTCTTGTAAGTTGTTTTTTAAGTTTTTTTCCTGGCATTTACTATTTCACAGGTAGCCTTTGTCTATCAGCTTTCTCATTTTGGGGCTCTGTAAGAGGTTTCGTTGGTTTGATAACATGGAAAATATTGGTTATTCCAGGGTTATATGTGTTAATAAATGGAATAGTATGTTCCTTGTTTTTTTTTTTTTCTTTTGGAGTCCTAATTGTGTAATGTCTAATTTCATTGCTTTCAAGATTCCATTATTCAAAACTTTCACAGGGTGATTTTGTTTTTGTAAGAATTTTTTTAGTTTGTCAAGTCTACTTTGGCATATTTGTGGGTCAGTTACTCTGGTACAGATGTGCCTTGCCATACTGTATGAGATGTTCCTTTTGATGTATAAGGGGTGGCAATGCTCGGATAAAAATCAAGACTAGTGGCTAAAAAGCAAACTTGACTTTGATGGAATTTGAAATCAAAGTGCAGTGGAGTAAACTGTAACGAATACCACAAAACATTTTGCCCTTCTCCATAATAATTCTACTATTTCATTTCTCATAGCGAATCATCTCAACAAACTCTTCTATGAACTTTTCCAGAAATAAATTTTTGCCAACACAGATCACTATCTGTTTCCTCATATTGCTGAATTATATCATTTTCTTTTTGTGTGCATGTGTGTGTGTGTGTGTGTGTGTGTGTGTGTGTGTGTGTGTGTGTGTGT
>NC_068992.1:10438664-10439345 GCF_001194135.2 Octopus bimaculoides
TTCCAGATCCCCTAATCTCATTTTATTTTTTTCATTTCATCTGTATAATTTTTTGTTCTTTCTTTCTTTTTTTTTTTTCACTTTAATGAAACCAAAACCCTTTCTTTAATGAAACAAAAACCCCTCTCTCACCTTCCCAATCAATTCTATATTATTTCATCCAGCAGATTCAATATGATATTTGTTACATGACCTAAATATCTATTTTCTAAAATAGAGGTTCTTCCTTCAATCTTTCACTATCCAAAAAGAGAATTCTATGTAATCTGTCTATCTATCTGCACATATATATACATATACATACACACACACACACACACACACACACACACACACACACACACATATATATATATATATATATATATATATATATATATATATATATATATATATATATATATATATATATATACATATATATATATATATATATGTACACATACACACACACAGATATATATATATACACACAGGCATACATGCATGCATATATATGTATCTATGTATATATCTGTATACATTGACATCTACATATATACATACAAATATAAAAGCACACACACACACATTTATCAGGAATACAAATTATAGATAGAAATAAAATCCAATAAAATCATAGATAATATGATTTATTTCTTAGGGTAGTGAAGCCACAGACACTCTCGAGTGCCTCACTAT
>NC_068992.1:10439410-10445232 GCF_001194135.2 Octopus bimaculoides
TATATATATATATATATATGACTAAATAACATAATTCAATATGATATAATGTGTCATGAAACAAATTACAAAATAATAATGAACATTAAAAAGTAAATAAATAACAAAATGAAATACAAGTAAATAATGAAAATAACCAAATAATAATAATAATGATAATGATAATAATGATAACATTAATAATAATAATAACAATAATGATATAACAGGAAATTATTAGTTTCCTATATTTATAACAAATCAGTAGAAAAAAATTATAGTGTGGGTTAAGATATTAACTCTTGTATGTAACTATTATTTATTATTGACTTGAGGGGGAAACAAAATAAAGAATAAATATATTGATAATAATAATGGTTTCTGATTTAGGTGCAACGTCAGAGATTTAAGGGAAGGGTATTAGTTGACTATACTGACCCCAGTATTTGACTGGTATCTTATTTTATCACATCCAAAAGAACTTAATAATCTAACTAGAAATACTTATGTGGTGAAGAAAAGTCAACTCTATTTCAATAACTATGATTATTTTAATCATTTTGACAAGGGAGATAATTTTGGACATATTCCAGTCCTCAGTAAACCACAGACTTCATTGTATTTTCGAAAATAATGAGAGAATCTGCAAGTCATTACAGCAAATGCAGTACACTTTATGCTTTGTTGAGGAGGTCTCATAAGTCAGAAACATATCTGCAGTTTTCTCCCATGCTTGCCAAAGTGAATGAAAACAAATTAAATATCAGTCAATGATCTAGTGTTGTTTTTGCTGTTTTTGTAATTTTAATTATATTACAGTTTAATGAGATATTGTATAGTCTGGTATTGTAGCGTTTCTGCCTTACCAATGTTTTGTATAATGTAACATAATAATGTTTCTTTATGTTGGAACAACAAAGCAATACATTTATAAGGAAAGGGTTTGGTTCTGTCTCCCTTTGGGTCCTGAATTCCTGATAGAGTCATAGGACCACTATCATGAATATTGTGTTTTGGGTATTGTTAAACCTAGCAGAGCCCACCTTTCTTTTTCTGTGGTCAGTTCTGCCCTCAACAGGTTTCTGAATTGGAACACACTAGAGTTGGAACAAATTCTAACTCCAGCATTATGGTACTGCTGTCATTAATGACAATGTATCGTATGCTCTAACAACTTTGCTAAATTACCATCTTATGGTTAATTAATCTAATTAATTCAATGATTGGTTGGTGTTTATTATATTATCATATTCTGGAATGATGAAAGGTAAAGCTGATTCTGGTGGGGATTGAGCTAAGAAAGAACATGGAAGGACATAGTTAAGTACCAAAATGTATTCAGTCTGGTGCTGTCTATTTTAGTTAAGTTGGTGTTAACATAACATAGTGAAGATGAAAAATCTAATTACAAATAATTATGTAGTGAAGAAAAGACAATATGAGTGAATGACTAATAGTATCTATAATATTATTTTGACACGGTCTATGAATGCAATGCTTTAAACAAATGCTGTCTTGACTATGGAACGAAATCGAAAACATAATTTATTATACACACAACATTTATATTATTCATCAAGTAATTGACTGGTGAACTATGAAACGAAATTAAAGATGTAATCTATTGTAGACACAACTTTTATATTATTTATATTATTTCTAAGACAGTTGACTGATAAATAAATATTTAAAATTAACTGTGATGTATCTATATTGCTGATATATTTTAAGAATCCACAGCTTAATAGGGCAGCTGCTGTACTTCATTCACTGTAATTGTGGGTTTTCAGTTCAGTGTTATGCACAGTTCTCTGATATGAAAATAAGGATATTGTCCATTGTTATTTCTATTAATGTATTAAGGTTTGCTAATGCCTTACTAATTTAGTTATACTATAGCAGGATAATATTATAGATAATGTCTTCAATTTCATTCCTTAGTGAAAATTGTTGTTTACGTTACGAAATATATCCCTTCGATAAAGATTATACTACGAAATAAAGATTATCAATGGAAGCAATACCTGCATAGAACAGAGCTGATTAATTATGCATGATCAGGATCAAAACTTTTAATTCCTTGACTCAAAATCTACCTAAGTGATGCTGCTAATTTAGCTTTTGTTTTCAGGACAGATCTCATTCCAGTACATTTAGCATTTTCAGTAACAGTAAACACATCTCAAGGACAAACATTTGAGAGAGTTACTTTATTTCTTTGTGAATCAATATTTTTTCAGTCAAATGTATACAACTCTTTCTAGAACACTTCTTGATGTAAACAGAAAACTAAAAGATAACTGTCAGAGTAGAAGAGGTGACAAATGTCTAGTAAAGAATATAGTTTTCAAATATGTTCTCTCCTAAGATTGCATGTTAAGTGCTGTCTATGTGAAGTTTACACCATCTCACAAATTAAATGCTTCAGAAAAATACAGCTTCAATAGAAATTATGTACATCATAGTTCTCTATAAACTTCCAGCACTCTTATAGTTTTTAAAAGAACTATGGAGTTTCCACAGATTCAGCTACATTTAATTATTCTGGAAAGTATTGGAGACAATTCTAGACATGTTTGGATTTTATTCAACATCCTCAGCAAAACACAAACTTTACTGTACCTCTCTCTTACTCTGTATCTGTTTTTATTCAGATTTACTAAATTTCTGATGAGTTGTCATCATTACACTTCTCAAGCTCATATCCCCTTAGTGCCTTCTTTATTCATAGGGTTGCATTTTTATCTCCAGCCACTCTCTCCCTCTCTCTCTCTCTCTCTCTCTCTCTCTCTCTCTCTCAAATTGACAGTATTATATCAGTGTTTCATCTTTGCATTTTATTTCCTGAAATATTGAGACTAATCTGCTTCTATCATCAGGGTAGATTAACCCATATCTGTTTTTTCTTTGCTTTTTCTTTTTGTTTTTCACCGTCTTTGATCTTGTTGGAAACCCTGTGGCATTTGACAGTTATTTTCTGATCATTACAGAATTAGCACTAAACACATTGGTATCATGTTACTTAATTATGGATGGCTATATTAGGAACACTCGTTTAACTCAATTGACCTTTTTAAATAGCTACAGGAATGCATGCTTTTGGGAGAAATGTTCACCAATTAGCAAGATTCTGTGGCTTCCCATGCAGTTCTTTACATTTTTATTAAAGAGTTGGTTTAACCAGATCATGCTCTGAATTCTGGTTTGCAGGTAGTTAGCTATTTGTTCTGCTGAGCGAATCTCTTAAGCTCTCTTTCTTTTCCTTTTACATTAGTGCTTAGTTATAGCCGCCTGCAGTCCTGTATTGTCTTCATCAAAATTGGAAACTTGCTCACACCTTGGGGCTTATTATGCCTCATGACTCTTTGTGGGTGGTTTTATTCTAAGCATTTATTCATAGATGGCCTGTTTGGTTATGGAAACATACAGCACAGGGATGCTATCCTCTCATTAAATGCTTGTTTGAAATCTAACTTGGAAATGATGCTTTCAGAGTCTGCTCTTTCAGTATTAATAATTAAATGCAATGAAACATCATGTGAGTTTTCAATGCAATTAAAAGATAAATAAATGAAATAATATAAAATACAAAAATAGATAAATATAAAATGAAAAAACAAAGTTATTTTACAATATGCAGTGGAAAGGCGGAAACTAGTAACAACAGCAAACATGTAGAAGCATTGCTGTGTGGTTAAGACATTCATTTCATCACAACTACAAGCTTCAGGTTCAATCTCACTGCATGGCACCTAGACACATACCTTTCATCATAACTTTGTGTTGGACAATATCTGTGAAGGGAATTTGGTGTGTGTGAAGGGAATCTGAGTGGTTGGCGTTAGGAAGGGCATCCAGCTGTAGAAACTCTGCCAAATTTAGATTGGAGCCTGGTGTTGCCATCCGGTTTCACCAGTCCTCAGTCAAATCGTCCAACCCATGCTAGCATGGAAAGCGGACGTTAAACGATGATGATGATGATGATGATGATGATGAAACTAAATGGAAAGTTGTTTGAGCTACAGTTCCTGTTTCAGAATAGGAGGCTTCATCTGTCATCCAGTTTAACAGCATCACTTGTCGCCTTCGTTGTGTCTTTGATTCATTCTGGGACTTCTGTTGATTATTAATAAAAGCACATACAAATATATACATGAAGAGCTTGTTTCAGTCTCTCTCTACCAATTCCACTCAAGTGGCTTTGCTCAACTCACAGCTCACATTTGCCCAAAGTGTCACGCAATGGGTCTGAACCCAAAACCATGTGGTTGGGAAACAGAGTTCTTAGCCTAACCCTTCCTACACTCACACACGCACAGAGTCTGATATTTGTGTGTATATTATTGGAACCTATAGCGAAATATTGGTCACAGTGGCAGTAGTATTAGTGTCAGTGGTAATAACAACTACAACAACACAAACAACAGTGCTGGGTACTATTTTAGATGTGTACTTCCTCCTCTCATTCTCATCCCAACTCTCTCTTATTCTCTCTCTCTCTCTCTCTCTCTCATATCACATATACATGTATATATAGAAGGATGAATGTGCTTATGCATGTAAGCATGAGTGTGTGTGTGTGTGTATTTGTGTAGATTTTTGCACGTATGTATGTATGTATGTATTAATGTATTTTATATGTGTGCATATGCATATATTAGAGTAATGATGCTATTTTCAGTAAACTCTATCTTTGCCTTTCCTATATTCATACATATTCATATAGCTGCATATTTCTGCACATTTATTTGCATACACTTACTTAAATACATAATGAATAATATTAAATAATATACATTTATGTTTGCAATTCTATGAGTGTATCCACCCAGCCCCGACACACATGCACAAACACTCAAACACACAAACACTTGCACACACGGAAACCCACATATGCACTTTATGTCCATACATATTATGCACGTATGCAAGTATACGTGTTTCTATTATAAGAATGGTCATTTCCTCATAGCAGAAAATACACAATCAAATACACAAAACTCTTATTCAATAAACAATGACGAAAGGATGGTGGAAACTAATTGTGGTCATGTAGTTTCAGATATCTTCTTAATCATCAGTCATTGTTACATTTTACAATGTCTCTCTATTCCCATATTAACCCTTTTCCTTCAACATGGCATTGTTTCAGTCAGTATTATCCATGTCTTTTCCTTTGTTTCCAAGTGTTCTTATAAGGGAGAATACTATATTGAATATTTCCTTTTCAATTGTTTTTCCTGCAGTATGTAATCTAGATCCAACAACAAATCCATTATATTTTGGCGATGACTTCTGATACAAAGAAAATAGTGTCTCCAACGTGGCGCAGTTTCTGTCTAAGTGTAACATGGAATAATTGCCTAGATCTCATGTTAGATTACTGTTAAATGTTTCTTTTCCTTGTTGGACCTCAGTGAATATATCTGTATGCATTTATCTATTATTATATATATAAAAGACTAATGTCGCTCTATTATCCATCCCACTTTTCATAATAGAATACCATTTCCCACCATTGTGAATGAAAAGCAGCATGCTATGTTTTACAAAATATTTCAACTATAGTAATTGTGCTTTTAATGTTTTTTTACCATCTTAGTCTTGTTAGTCACTCTATTATATTTTTTCTGTTATATCTATTCATTAAATAATATTCACACCCACCCACACACGCAAACACCCTCCACAAACACACACGCACACATACATATTTGTAAACCCCTCCAAAACTTTGTCGTAACTTGTCTTTTGTTTTCAATGTTTGTCTCCCAACTCAAACAAGTTCTGTTTTGTTTGTCATATATTTATATATATATATATATATATATATATATATAAAA
>NC_068992.1:10445688-10447764 GCF_001194135.2 Octopus bimaculoides
TATATATATATATATATATATATATATATATATATATATATATACACACATACACATATATATAGGCACAGGAGTTACTGTGTGTTAAGTAGTTTGCTTACCAACCACATGGTTCCGGGTTCAGTACCACTGCGTGGCGTTTTGGGCAAATGTCTTCTACTGTAACCTTGAGCCAACCAAAGCCTTCTGGCTTGCCAGCCCGCAGTCAAACCACCCAACCCATGCCAGCATGGAAAGCGGACGTTAAACGATGATGATGATGATGACCATGATATATAAATATATATATATGTACATATGTATGTATATTAACATACACTCACATCTAGTCAAACTCACACCCTTCACAAACAAACACACATCATCAGATAACACATAAACCATTATTTTCAAAAAGGATCAAATTAATGATCTTTTCTTTTTTTTTTTTTCTTTTTATTACTTTCATTCACGGAAATGTGACCATCTTGGGTCATCACTTTTAAAGGTAATAGTCAATTAGATAAACTCCAGTACATTGTCTAATACTTATTTTATTGATTTCCTGAGCAAAACCAACTTGAATTTAATCCAAGATATTATTTACAAAACCAAATATGCAAATTATTTTTGTTGGATGCACAGTTTTTGTCATTCATTGATATGCAAATACTTGCATACAGACAGGCTTCTGAAAATGTTCTGTCTACCAAATTTGAAGCTCTGGTGGATCCTAGACTTCGGTTGACTACAGTAGCAAACAGTTGTCCAAAGTGCTTTGTGGTGCTAACAAGCCTTAAAATTTACAGCCATGAAGTCAGCTTCTTAAACACTTAGTCATTCCTTGATGCTTTGGATTGAACTACTGTAAGTACTTCCACACCATGCCTTCAATTACTTTACAGAAATTTCTTTTTCTTCTTTGGAGTCAGAGGAATAGGTATCATCCGATGATTTACAGATGTCATCTGCAATAAATGGTGTCCTATACAAGAGAGATAGGAATATTTAACTGTCAACCAGGTCACTACCTCAGCATCAGCTCAGAGAAAAGCACCCAGTACACTCTGTGAAATGGTTGGCACTAGAAAGGGCATCCAGTTGTAGAAATCATGCCAGAATTGGCAACTGGAACCTGGGTGGCTCCCTAGCTGACCAGCTCATGTCAAGCTGTCCAACCCATGCCAGCATGGAAAGCGGATGTTAAATAATGATGATATATGTGTATGCATATATACATACATGGTCACTTGCACACACACACACACACACACACACACACACACACACATGCCACATGGATGTTTCGCCCCCATCATGCATCTCTGCACACAAATCTCAATAACATCATTATAATGTGTATTGACCCCTTCATCCACTTTGTCTCTTTTTTTTGCCTACATTTTGATTTGATATTCGTTTTAGAAATAATTGTCCCCATCCAGCTCACAAGATTCTGTTTATGCTTCAATCCTGCTCATAAACCCAAACGAGTTTGACTTACTTGTTTTAGATTGTTGAAACAGGGAGTGTTTACACAGCTTCACAACAACAAGGTTTTATAGCAGCCATAAAGCTACAATTATATTTTATTGCTTTGGTGGGAGTGTATATATGATTATATTAACCACAATGCTTGATTTGTCATTTTATTTTGTGTATCAACTCATGAAGTATGAAAGGTAAATTTGGACGCACAAACTTAAAGAGCTTTAGAACTTAAAGAGATGTAATTAAATACAGCAAGAGTGTTTTGTCCGATGCATTGTAGATCCTGCCAATCCACAATTGTACCGTAACAATGATATTTCTTAGTAGAGAGTAGATACCAGAAACTTTATGTTGCGTATGTTTAACTTTTGTCATCATAATGATATCCCAGAAACGTTTTTAAAAGACTATACAGCAAGTATCCCTCTGAAAAAGAAGCTGAGCATTTTATTGAACTGGAATTATTGGCAGAATGCCTTAGCAAGTTGTCTGCGAAGCTGGACTCTTGCCAAGGAATTCATCAAGAGAAACGTAAGTGTTGGTGAGTGTGTGTTAGTATGTGTGAGGGAAGGTGCACGTTTGTGTGTGTCTGTCTTTATATATATA
>NC_068992.1:10447774-10448961 GCF_001194135.2 Octopus bimaculoides
ATATATATGTATAGATAGATGTAGATATAGACATAGATATTTTTTTTTACTGTAAAGTGTTCAGTGAGTATTTTGTGTTGTTTCTAAGGCTACACATTTTTTGTGCTCTAACTAGTATTTATTGAAGCAAAAAGGAAAAAAAAAAAAAAATTTGGTAATGCTAATCATGGGGATAATAATGATAATGATAATAATATTATAATAATAATGATGATATTAACAACAATAATAAAAATGTTTTCTTCAATTACCCTGAGGACTTCAACAAGAACATTATAAAAAGTAATTTATATATACATACATCGTTTATCATCATCATCGTTTAACGTCCGCTTTCCATGCTAGCATGGGTTGGACGATTTGACTGAGGACTGGTGAAACCGGATGGCAACACCAGGCTCCAGTCTGATTTGGCAGAGTTTCTACAGCTGGATGCCCTTCCTAACGCCAACCACTCAGAGAGTGTAGTGGGTGCTTTTACATGTCATATATATATATATATATATATATATATATATATATATATATATATATATATATATATATATATATATGTATATATAAGCATACATACACATATATACATATATATGAATGTATGAATACATGTGCAAATACACACACAAATGTGTGTGTATATACATATATATGTTCATATACATATATATAAAGCACGGTCATTTTAATCCACACATTCCTACATACATGCATACACACACACACACATTTGATATATTTGTAAGTGTCAGTTTTCATATGAGATTTGCTAATAGTTACCGTTGTTTTGTCCACTTCCCTGATCTTAGAGGAAAAATTTCAGATAAGGGAGAATTCCTTGCCTATGTCATTCATTACCTCACTCCTTAACTTAATTATTTAAATTTTTGCTATTAGTTTATCAGATTCATTTCCCTTAGTTCATTTTATTATTTCATTATGCAAATCATACTGGCCAAAATCTTTCTCTCTTTATTTTCCTATATTTTAAAAACTTGTTGTGAATAACGGACAGAGTCAAGACTATTGCAAAGGTTGCAAGATGCAATGAAAATTTTAGGAAAATAAAAATAATAAGTGGAAAATTTAACGGTGAGTGTGTTAAATTTTAAGGCACGAAAAGAAAATGACTCTGCCCAGACACAACAGAATACGCACACACACACACACACACACACATACATATATAT
>NC_068992.1:10449364-10456864 GCF_001194135.2 Octopus bimaculoides
ATATATATATATATAAAATTCCATACTTGTGTTTATACATGTGCAACTGTACTAACATGCATACATACATACACATGTGTGCACACATGCATGTGCATGTGCACACATATGCACACACACACACAAGATTTACGTTGCTTACTTGATAAGGTTTTTCTTATTCATAGATTTTTTTTTCTGAAACAAGGAATATCAGCTGTCTCGGTTATTTTTATGGGCTTTTGTTTTGTTTCTTCTTTTTTTTTTTTACTTTCAGTTATTACTCTAAATAAAATGTCTTTCAGAAAAATGATAAAGAAATAGATTTTTGTCATCCCCACCCTTCCTCCTGCTCCCCCTTATTGGTGTTTCAAATGACATTTTTATTTACTTTTTTATCTATCTAAATTTTTTCATCTATCAATGATATATATTTCCTGTTGAAAACAATAGATTATAGTATCATCATCATCATCATCATCATTATCATCATTATTATTCTTGTTGTTATTGTTGTTGTTGTTATTAAGGTGGCAAGTTAATAGAGTCGTTAGCACATCAAATAATGTGCTTAGTGGCATTTTTTTTTTTTTTTGCTCTTTGCATTCTAAGTTCTAGTTATGCTGAGGTCATCATTACTTTTCATCTTTTGGGGGCTTAATGAAATAAATACTCTTTGGAGTGAGACGACTTACAAAGGTCATGTGAATTCCTGCTGCTGCTGCTGCACTTCTCATAAATGCGTGCACATTTATAATTGTTCAAATGATAACTTGTTCTACCTGCTCATTGAATTAGCATGTGTCTGGCTGAGTATTCCACAGCGATGTGTGCCCTTAATGTAATTCTCATGCAGAATCTGTGGTTGTGTAAGAAAACTGAAACTTTGAATTACAGGTACAATCCGTTCAGTAAGCTTCAGTACAGTTTCCGTCTACCCAGTTTCACTCATAAAACTATAGTGAAAAAGAAAAGACATTATTAACATTATTTACAATTGACAGATATTTGTCCTCATCTTGTTTGTTATTAACACAACGTTTCGGCTGCTATACCCTCCAGCCTTCATCAAGTGTCCTGGGGAAATTTCAAACCTGGGTTCTCCTTCCAAAAGTATTATTCAATGTTATCATTATTATTATTTTTGTTATTATTATTCAAGTCACTACCTGTAATCGAACTCAGAATCTTGGGGTTAGTAGCCCATGCTCTTAACCACTACGCCATATGCCTGTGGGCGTAGTGGTTAAGAGCGACTTCCTGGAGAGAGTACCAGTCCAGCATGACCAGCTGACAAAGCACTTCCCACTTTGCATTAGAGTCTTTGCTAATACTGTTGAACCTATTTGTGGACAGTTGACTGAGCCATATGTGTGTTGACTGTCTGACCATGGAGATTGTCAGAAAAAGGCAACAGTTACAAGACACAAACCTCTAACTTGTCAACTATTTTAATGATACACTATCCACTTGGCAATCTGCAGCATTCTGTATCACAGGGGTAGGGTATGCATATAGAGGGTAGGGGTTGCTTGTCTGAATTGATAGAGTATTGTTTTAATATCCTCTTTGCCATTGGCTATTCTACATTATTGATATTTATTCTTCACTGGGGACTTTTCCATTACTGTTTTCCCAGTAATGCAACTGACTTGCTTAAGTACAAATGTTTGTTTTATATACTGCACACACACACACACACACACACACACACACACACACACACACACACACACACACACACACACACTATTTTCATTTATATGTGTATTTGTATGTTTTGTTTATGCACACGTATTTCATCATCATCGTTATCATCAATATAATCATCATCATTTTAATGCAATCTTTCCATGCTTGCTTGGGTCTGACAGAGATTGTTGAAGTAGATTTTCTACAGCTGGATGCCCTTCCCGTCACTAATCCTTACCTGTTTTCCCCATAGTAAAGCATGTTTTGACATAAGCATGGAAGTGCACCACTGCTTGCAACAGTGATGCTTGTTTTCAGTTACTCTGCAACGTCAAGGCAAGGAGACACACACACACATGCATACATACATAAATATAAATTTTCAAATTTGCTGTATTGATGTACATTTGCATGCTGAATCTGATTTTGAGATTCATTTATTCCAGAAAAATTTTAGGAAAAGGTTGCATAGATTGAAAGTTGATAATTTTTACCCAATCAGAAAACAGGATTTGGAAGCTAGCCCTTTTTTGCATGATAGCTGTTTATCATAAAATGAAAGTAAACAGTACAGTAATGTAGTTTTAATTGAAATGAAAACAATTACATGTCTTAACAAAAGGTGGAGATGCAGCATGTGTGAGAGGTATTCATATACAGAGAGAGGGGAAAGGCATAAAAGAGAGAGAGAGAGAGAGAGAGTCTGATGTCAACAGGTAGAGTGTGGGAGATTAATTGATCTAAAAGTTGAGCTATTGCTCATAGAAAATTAAACGTTTTGACTAATTATAACTGAATACCTTGTTTTGGGGACACATTTCAAAAACTAAATCCATTTTTCTCACTTTCCTGGCAGCTATCACTCCTTCAAGTTTTTTTTTTTTTTTTTGCTTGTTTGGCAAGTGATGTGACACTTCATAGAATCTTCCTCTGAACTTCCCCCATGAGCGAATTCTATATTTATTTGACAACACCCTCAAACCAGATGTGACACACATCGGCCTCCTTTAAAAGAGAGCCGTTACTAAATTTTCCATACTGACCGCTCCGAAGAACACATTCACAGATAATCAATTAATCACCACCTTACATGTGTATATATAATAAATATATTCAAGAAGCTAATATATATTTTATAATATATATATGTATATATATATATATATATATATATAAGTCAGTAAATAGTGGAGTTGTGTTATATTTTCAATTGGCCGGATAACTGAAGAGATGTTGGCGTGGACTCCCACCCTGGCATCCGAAACTCAGAGTTTTATCATGGCTACTGAATAAGTGTCACATGTTTTTACAGATATATATACATACATACATATATATATATATATATATATGTATGTAGGTGGGGCTGTGTGGTAAGAAGTTTGCTTCCCACCCACAAGGTTTCAGGTTCAGTGCCATTGTGTGGGACCCTGGGCTAGCGTCTTCTACTATAGCCTCGGGCCAACCAAAGCCTTGTGAGTGGATCTGACAGACGGAAACTGAAAGAAGCCTGTCGTATATATGTGTGTGTATATGTATGTGTGTGCGTGTGTGTGTTTGTGTCAGTGTTTGTCCTTGCACCATCATTTGACAACCAATGTTGATGTGTTTACGTCCCTGTAACTTAGCAGTTTGGCAAAGAGGCCGATTGAATAAGTATTAGGCTTACAAACAATACATTCTGTGGTTGATTTGTTTGACTAAAGGTGGTGCTCCAGCATGGCTGCAGTCAAATGGCTGACACAAGTAACAGAATAAAAGAATATATATATATATATGATATATATACATCATCATCATCATCATCATCGCGGACGTTAAACGATGATGATGATGATGATGATGTATATATATATATATATATATATATATATATATGTGTGTGTGTGTGTTTATGCCTGTGTGTGTGTGTAGTTAAGTGTTTTGTCATTTCTCTCTCATTTTCCTATTAGCTGGATGTGATAATAACAGTTCTGATATATATAATATCAATAATTTCATCATCAGGAATCTCAAACTATTGGTCATTTAAATCTCAACAGATTAACAGACTACCTTGTCTGAGGAAACATGAAGAAAAGGCAAAAAGAAAAGAAAAAAATATGAATAAAATATATACAAAATAATGAAGTAAAAATAAAATGAAATAAAAAATATATAATTTTAGAAAACAAACCCAAGTCAAATCACAAAGTAAATAATTACCTTTTTTCTTTCTTTTCTTTTATTTCTTTTGTCTTAATATTGGCATTTCAAATGAGTCCACTATATTTTCAGAGTCATTGTTTAACCTAACTTAATACTCACCAGAATTATTCTTCATAAATGCCAAAAATCCCAGGAGAAGTTATTTATTTATTGCCTCTTACTATAGTCTGTTAAATACTTTCTCCGTTTTTTTTTGTTTTGTGTTTTTTTTCTTTATGTTTTTCCTATACAGTATATAAAACTAAAACCAAAAACTAAAACAGTAAAAAGTAAAAAAAGTATCGATGTTTTTCAGATTATTGAAATAAACTTGATTTTATATTATTATTTAATCTTTTCTTAGTTTTGTAAATGTTTGTTCATATTAACACATAGGGTTGCACTAGTCTGCAAAGTTTTGATATTTCTGTTGTTGTCAGCTCAGATTGAACAGGTTTGTGACCAAAAATATTCCATCCATGGCCATCTTGTACTTTAGGGTTGCAGGGAGGTCTTCTGCATATTGTATTTGTGACTACAGCAGGTCTTCATTCATTTTCAAGGTAGCAAGATATGTGTTTAGGTAAATCTAACTGTTGTTTCTACTCAAGTGATCGCATAGAATCTCCCTAATTTTCTCAAATCCCCAAGGTTCCTTAACCCCACTTCCCATGAACATCAAACAAATGCATCTGTAGTTGTGACTGAAAAAACATTTGCTTTCCTTGCATCATAATGCAACATTATATGCTTTCATTTGCCCTCTATATTAGTGAAGTTGATTCAGACATCACCAAAACCAGGCCTTTTTCATGCAAACACAAATGCTCATAGAGAAAAGGTAAACCTCTTTCAAAGGTAACACACGAAATAAACACTACAATTAAGGTGTCTCTACCACATGTTCTTTGTGTATTCCACTCATTTCCTTCGGGTTTCTCTAATTGTAACTGGGTCCTTAGAATAAAAGCTGTTCCTGCTTTATCAGAATACTAACAAGATATTTTCATGTTAACCAGCATTTTAATGTTAACAGCCTTTCAATGTTTATTAGTCTTCCAATGTTAACCAATCTTTTAGTGTTTACCAGTGTTTCTAAGTTAACTAGACATTTAGTGTTTACCAACTTTTCAACATTAACCAGCCTTTCAATGTTAACCCGGTTTTCAACGTTAACCAGCTTTACAATGTTTATCAGTCTTTCAATGTTAAATAATATCCCATTGTTTACTTGCCTTTTAATGTTATCAATGCTTAAAATGCTTATCAATGTTTGCCAGCCTTCCAATGATAACAACCTTGTCTATGTTTACCAGCTTTTCAGTGTTTACTAGTTTTACAATGTTGACCAGTCTTCGTATGGTTAACAGTCTTTCAATGTTTACAAGTATTTTTTCCATCCATTCAATGTTTACTTGCTTTGCAGTGTTTACTAGTTTTTTCAGTGATAACCTGCCTTTCTATTGTTACCAGCTTTCCAAAGATAACCTGCTTTCAATGTTTACCAGTATTTTAATGTTTACCAGCGTTTCTATGTTTACCATGTTTAACATTATATAGATGACATCTGACTTGTTTCTCTCCAGCCTCTACAAGTCCTCCATTCTCAATACCTGTGCCTCTCTGCTTTGCATGAAAACAAACACCTTTTGCACAGGCTTTTCACAGTCTAATTCCACACCAAGGATTCATCTTTTATCACCAACAAAGGTACAAAATCACTGAATTTCCTCCTCTTTCTTACACTCATTACTCTACTTTCACTACTAATTGTTGTTGTTGTTGTTGTTGCATTGTTTAGTCCCAGACCATCTTTTATTGATCAGACCATACAGTCCAAGAAAATATCAGCTGTGGCCATTCTGGTTTATTTTCAAACATGGTATCACGATTTTCACCCTTTTTTTTTATTTTTATCTTTTACTTGTTTCAGTCATTGGACTGCAGCCTTGATGGGGCACCACCTTGAAAGGGGTTTTAGTTGAATGAACCAACCCCTGTACTTATTTTTAAATCTGGTACTATTCTATAACTGCTAAGTTATGAGGACATAAATAAATCAACACCGATTATTAAGCAGCGATGAGACAAATACAAACGTAAAGATATGCATGCCTACACACACATGCTCATGCACACACACACACACACACACACACACACACACACACACACACACACACACACAGTGGGCTTCTTCCACACTGGTTCTGTTCACCAAATTCACTCACATGTTTGTCCAAGATGCTGTACAGCAGGAGATTGAATTGAAACTGTGTGGTTGTGAAGCAAGCTTTTTAACCACTCAGCCATGTCTTCTGCATATCTAAAAATGTCAAGTATAATCAGAAATTCGTTATCAAATGTGTTCTTCCATTTAGAAGACTAACATGTGATTTGAGTAAGATTTGCCTGTTATTTCTTGCCGAGACTCAGTTGATGTCTTTTCCAAAACTAATTCTGAAGCTTAGATTACGCAAATCTCCTATATTTACTGAGATATCCGAACAGTTCATGGACTTCATTTCATAAATGCTAACTACTCTCTACTCTTGTGCCTGTCCTTATTCTTTGTCAGTCTGTTAAAGATACTGGTGGCTTCGCTTTTGGCAGTATTGAATTTTTCCATTGAGTGCAAAGTAACAAATTCTTATCAACATCCTTTCTGCATATTGATCAAATCCACTTCTGAGATAACACTGGGTTTTGTGTTCCTTGCCACTAATTAGTAGCTTCATGTTTCCCATGCTGGCTTTTATGCCATTTTGCTTTTAGACTATTCTTCCACATTTCAAACATTCTCTGCATATCTAAGAATATCAAGTATAATAAAAAATTTGTTATCAAATGTCTGCTCTCTTGTAGAAGACTGTAGCATATGATTTGAGTGAAATTTGGTTGCTATTTCTTGGAGATAAGGCAATCTACCCAGAGACACACATTTCCATGCTTGCATTGGTTGGATTCAGATTTTTATTGTGGCAGATTATCTTCAGCTGGATGCCCTTCTTGATGTGAACCTTCTCTTGTTTCAAAGCAATATATTTTTTTCAAGGCTAGACATGTTCTAGCAGGATATTGGAAGTGAATGACACTTCTCTGACAGCGACAATCCTTTATAACTATCACACAATGTTAAGATAAGGAGACACCCTTACACATACACATATCTCTCTCTCTCTCTCTACATACATACATACATACATATGTGTGTGAGTTAAATAAAATGAGATAACAAAGTCAAGGTTGTGTGGAATTTGCAGGACATTGCAGCACTTAGTTTCATGGGTCCTCTCAAGCACAGCACATCGCCAAAGGTCTCAGTCACTAGTCATTGCCTTTGTGAAACTCAAAGTTCAAAGATGCTTCACCACCTCATCCCATGTCTTCCTGGGTCTACAGTTAGAGATCGGCACTTCGTTACATGGCTGTTCTCATCCATATGCATCACATGATCATACCAGTACAGTAATCTCTCTTGCACACCACATCTGATGCTTCTTTTGCCTGACTTTTCTCTCAAGATGCTGACACTCTCTGTCGAACATGCACACTGACATTGCATATGGTTGGCTGCCCTTTGTAACACGGAACACATTACAGTGTGTATTTGGGTGCTTTTTTTTTTTGTGTCACCAGCAC
>NC_068992.1:10459513-10462742 GCF_001194135.2 Octopus bimaculoides
CTATGAGATATGTATGTGTATGTATATATGTGGCTGCTTGTGTGTGTGTGTGTGTGTGTGTGTAGAATATATATGTATCTTGTTTCTATTAAATTAGACTATAGCCAAAATGGCTGATGGGTGAAATTAATCTATGACTATATACATGCAGGAGAGGTGGATAAGTAGGGAGATAGATAGATAGATGAATGGATAGATAGATAGATAGATAGATAGATAGATAGATAGATAGATAGATAGATAGATAGATAGATAGGTAGATAGTGGGATAAAGAGAAAACGAATAAGAGTGGGGTTGGGTAGGTAGAGTACTTACATGTATAGATTAACTTCTTGAAGAATATTACTTGCTCTCTCTATTGAAGAAGGCGTATTAGAATGTCATTAAATGATAAATCTGCCATTATGAGATATCTATTAATTGCAAAGTCTCCGTCTGCTTATGGCTAAAAACTTTAATCTGTTTTAACAGCAAATCCCCTTTCTTTATGATATTATTGTTGTTGTTGTTACTATTACTACTACTTCTGCTAGTAGTAGTAATGATAATATTAATGGTGTCTTTTAGGGGCCATAATGACCTACCTAGTAACACAAAAGCATGTCTTGCTGAGTAGTTGTGTAATGTTTGTACATATTAAATAAACAAGTATGAGGTAAATAATAATAATAATAATAATAATGATGATGAGGATGATAATAATAATAATAATAACAACAACAACAACAACAACAACAACAACAACAACAATAATAATATATTGGAATCAAACATTTAACGATGAGGGAAAACATCAGAAAAGAATGTTATTGCAGGGTAAGAGCAATACTCAAGACAGAGCCAAATGCAAGAAACAAGATCGAAGTGATCAATACTTTCGCCATACCGATCATGACTTACAGTTTCAATATTATTAGCTGGTCAATTACTGAAATCTGTTTCATTTGAGATTGGCATGTATTTCTTTTTAGACTCATTGTGTTTTGTGTCATTATTTCTGTTTGACGACCATTGACAGAGGTACTTGTGCATATTATCCAAAAGAGGAGAGATGTTTGGATCATATATACATGGTCTGATCAATAAATATCCGGACTGTTGCTATAGTAACAAAGCTAAAGCACAGAGAGTAAAGCTGCTTGGTGCAAATTGATCTTGGACACGGCTGTGTATGAGCACTAAGAGTTAACATTCTAGCTCACTTCCACTGTTTACAGCAGTGCTTGGAAGGAAGGTGTGTAGTGTGCGATTGTTGCATTGACAATGACAGAAAGTTGAACAGAGAATCTCCACCACATTTTGCCAAAAGCTTAGTGATACCTACGCAAAGTTTTAAAAAGGTTTTCTTCATTCTTGACACAATCAAGGAGATCTTGTGCAACTGAAACTCAAGTGTCTTTCTGGTCAGCTGAAAGCAGTTTTGGCACATATTTGGCAGACACGTGGTGTCTCATACCCAAATCTTCAGAGATAATGGACTGAACTGAACTGTAGCTAATCTGCACATCCTCTGACAACTCATACATGGTGATTTGATGATTTCCCACAACTTTCTCTCACTCTTTCTTCCTGTTTCTGTTGCACCTGTAATTCAAAGGGTCAGCCTTGTCACACTCTGTGTCACACTGAATCTCCCTGAGAACTACGTAAAGGGTACACGTGTCTGTGGAGTGCTCAGCCACATGTACGTTAATTTCACGAGCAGGCTGTTCCGTTGATTTGATCAACTGGAGCCCTCATCATCGTAACTGACGGAGTGCAAAAAGACCTATATATTCACACATACACATACAATGCTCACATCTATGTATGCATCTATCCATTGCTGTTTCTGTGTGTGTGTGTAAATATATATATATACATATATATGTATATATATACATATATATATATACATATATGTGTGTGTAAATATATATATATATATATATATATATATATATATATATATATATATACACGCACACACACACACACACACACATACACACACACACATACACACACACAGACTCACACACACATGCATGTGCGAGCACACACATATACAATATCTCCGAAGAACAGTGGTTGTTCGAAATGACTTGTGGACTTACACAGCTTGATCACTTCGGTTGCTAAGTTTATAGAAACTTTTTGCAGATTCGTATTTCCAGCTCTATGCTAGAATGGTTTGCACTGGAGGATGGCAAATTGCCATGGAACACTTGCTTTTATTGAATGAGCTTGCAGGCAGATCTGATGTACAGATAGAGGTGGTCAGCTTGGGAAAAATCAAAATATGGTCAATCATAATTGTGTTATATCTAGGTTTTAATATATATGCGTCTATGTGGTTGTGTTGCTATATATATATATATATATATATATATACATACATACATACATACATACATATATATATATATATATATATATATATATATATATATATATATATATATACATATATATATATATTATGTGTGTGTGTGTGTGTATATGTACGCATAATTAAATATATACATATATATACATGCATGTGTGTAAGTACATACACATGCAACATTCATACATATTCACAAATATGTACACTCCCCCTACACACACTCACACACACACACACACTCACACACACACACACACTCACACACACACACACAATACTTTTGCATGTATAAGTAAAAATACAAGCCTGTATGTATATGTAAACATATATTTATACATGCATACGTACATGCATACATACATACATACATACATACATACATATATGCATACATGAATGCATACATACATGCATACATACATACATACATACTCACACACACACACACACACACACACACACACTCACACACATATGTGTTCCATATGTGACTTGAACTGTGAGATATTCTGTTCATCACACCAAATATCACATGGAGATCACTTTTGCACCTCATGACACTCAAACTCCCTACACTCTCTCTCTCTCCCTCCCTCTCTCTCTCTCTCTCTCTCTCTCTCTCTATATATATATATATATATATATATATATATATATATATATTATGTATGTTTGTACTTATGTGTATATATATACGCACACACATACGCATATAATACTTTTGCATGTATAAATAAAACTACAAGCCTGTATGTATATGTAAATATATATTCATACATACATACATGCATACATACATACACACATATACATACATACATACACACACACACACACACACACACACACACACACACACA
>NC_068992.1:10462752-10467213 GCF_001194135.2 Octopus bimaculoides
CACACATATACATACATACATACACACACACACACACACACACACACACACACACACACACACACACACACACACATATATATATGTGTTCCATATGTGACTTGAACTGTGGGATATTCCATTCATCATATCAAATATCAAATGGAGATCACAATAATTTTTGCACTTTTGCACTTCAGGACACTGTCACTCCCTACACCCTATATATATATATATATGCATTATGTATGTATGCATATATGTATGTATGTATGTATATACTCTCAGGGAATATTTTTCCAAAACTTTAACTCACATCAAAGCAATATTTTTCATTTTCCGCATCTCACTGTTTCCCTGTGAAGTTACAACACCAAGCTAGGAGGAGCAGACAACAACTTTTAAGTGTACAGCACTTTTTTTCCTTTTATCTGCTCTCTGAGTGCAATTTGCTCTTTACTTTCTGCTCCAGCATTCATTTCTCACGACTGCACTATGTTTGTGTTGAGGGATCCTCTGCTTCTCTTCAGAATACCATTTATCAAGAAACAAGTAACCTGGTTTTAGAACAGGTGTATAATATATTTGCATGTTAATAAGAGGTCTCCAAGAGAAATTATTCAGCTCATGTCAGCTTTGAAGAATGGATGCGAAACAGCAATGATAATGATGGTGATGATGGCAGTGGTAGTGGCAGTGGTGCTGTTGGTAACATTGCTCCTCTGACTTCATTTTCTTCTTATCAACACTTTTTGTTGAGTCACTTATACCAATGACATGCCCCAATATCAAAAGAAGCAATCATCCAATGAGGTCATGCTTCTTTTGGTCATCTCAAAGCCAGGGTTTTTTGCAACAAGGATCTGACATTCAAAACGAAGCTCATGGTCTATCGGGCTGTTGTTGTATCAACTCTGCTGTACGGGTGTGAAACCTGGACTGTTTACCGTAAGGACATGAAGGAACTAGAGCGCTTCCATCAATCCAAACTGGGAAGATCACATCACCAATAACTCTGTGCTTGAAAGATCAGGTCTCCTGAGCATCGAAGCCTTGATCATTGAACATCGTCTCCGATGGTCAGGTCACGTCCGTCGGATGAATGAACACCGCCTTCCCAAGATCTGTCTCTACGGTGAACTGTCTGAAGGAAAACATCCTCATGAAGCCCCCTTGAAGCAGTACAAGGGCCAACTCAAATCAACCCTGAAAAGCACCAACATCGACCCTGCACATTGGGAAGATATCTCGGCAAACAGACCCCTCTGGAGACACACCATCAAAACGGGTTCGGCGGACTTCGAGAAAGCCCGAGTCGCAAGAGTTGAACTCAAGAGACGGGAGAGAAAGCAGTGCCTTCTCCTTCCCAAACCAACCCCTTCTATCCCTTGTCCACAATGTCCCCATATGTTTCATGCAACCCTTGGATTGCGGAGCCATCTGCGGTTCAAACACCCAGGAAAATGAACTGAATTGCAAGCTCGGAAACACGAGACGCAGTCAACAACAACAACAACAACAACAACCCCAATATCATTTAGCTTCATATGACTTTCTCTATTTTAAACTCCTCCAAGAACAATACTAAAAGCAGTCAGAGTTTTGCTGTAGCACTCTACTTTCCAACTTTCACAACAACCTTTAAAAGGAATCCTAACCACTTTTATTTGAAACTGTTAACCTACTTTACCATTTCCTTCATTTTTTATTAATGGAATTGCATCCACTTGGAGTGGCCTTAGAACCTTGATGAAATTAATAGTTGGGTTTTAATACAAACAGTATTAAATAGATTGTATTTGCCAACAACAATTTGAGAGAAAAGCAAAAAAGTCTGTGAGTGCCCCTGAAGGTAACTGACCCTCACACCTTTCCCTTCCTTACCTGTCAAACCGACTAATGGTTACATGTTTTCTTGGAAAGCAAAAAATACATGGGTTTGTCATTGTTTCTCAGCATTGCATTATTGTTTACAATATCTGTTGTAAATATTTGCTTTCTTCAATGCAAGTATAAACTCACATTTAGAAACAGATATATCATGATAATAATTATAACTATATCATATATACATGTATGTATGTGTGTATATATATATTTATATTTATATGCACACACATATGTGAATATATATGTATATGTATATGCATACATCCATACACACACACACACACACACACATATATATATATATATATATATATATTATGCACACGCACATATATATATATGCATGTCTGTTTGTAAGTATGTGTATATTTCATCTTCCACCCTCTTCTCTTCAAGCACCACTTATCATGAGCAGTGACTGTTAACATACGGAATGGTCAACTGAGAGGCAGAAGCCAAAGATGGATAGCTGTATATAAAAGAAACATTAATAAAGAAGCTAAAAAAGGTTTGCTTATGGAGTTGCAGTCTTGCCTTGATAGGTTTGTGTATTTACATATGCAGTCAATAAACAGGACTGATTTTCCAAGTTTCATGCTAAATAGACCATTTTTCAAGCATGTATATATTCCATCACATGCCAGGGGGGAGAAACTAGAAGTAGTTGATAGCTTCCGTTACATATCTGTATACAAACACACACGCACACACACACACACACACACACACACACACACACACACATATATATATATAAATTTAGTAAATGGAGTAAAACGCATGTTAAATAAATTCTTCTATTTCCAACATATGTTTCGAAGATTACAAATTATACCTTCCATAGGAATAGGTGATGTTGATAAGGATGTAACCTTCTCTTCAGGGAAATGCATGGGAACCAGCTTAACTGTAAGACATTTTAACTGAATATGATAACTGTAGTACTCCTATCTGCACTCAGCTTTATATGATTGTATATTGGATGGCTTGTACTTTCAAAATTTGCTTGTGTCATATTCTTGGCAAAAGTATCTGCTAATTACAACTCCAGGCCTTCTTCAAACAGCAGTTTTTGTAGAGAGAATATAAATTAAGATAAGGCAAACTAAGAGAAATAAATACACTCCAGACATAGACAATAACTTTGCTTCAACGTTCGATAAGTTTTTAAAGAATTGCTTTCGCTAATACTTCGTTTATTTTGTCTTGCTTTTGTTTCCTTTTTCTATTATTTCTACCTCCTACGCTTTTCATTAGTTTGTATACAATGATATCAAATTAAATTGAAGTGAAAAATAATATGTAAGTTTAGTTGTCTAGTGTAGGAATTCAAACATTGAAATGTTCTAGAAACAATGCTATATAAATCTTTATTGCAAAATTACAAGCCAGTCTACATATATATATATATCTTCTTTTTTTTTTGTTTGGTTTCAAAAAGATTTAGATAACAAATTGATAAACCCATATTCAGTTCACACATACACGCACGTATTTATAAGAACACACACACACACACATATACACGCATGCACAAACAGGTATATGCATGTATATGTGTGTATGTGTATAGGCATTCTACTAGAAAACTATTAAGATCTCTTCAAAGTTATATAACACGAGCAAAACTTACACAGACACACACAATCACACACACATACATACACACACACTCATGCAGCCATATATACAATCATATAAGACTTATCATACACACAAAAATGATAGAGATAAAAATACACATATACTTATGTCAGTACATTTGTATATAGTTATATATAAATATGCATAAATTTATAGAACACACTTCAAATATATATATACATATGTGTGTGTTTGTATGTATATATATATATATATATATATATATACATACATGAGAGAGAGAGAGAGACAGACAGACAGACAGATCGATAGATAGATGGATATGTTTATATTATTGTTTAGGCAAGTGTGCATGTGTCTCTGTTGTCTTTCTCATATGTTGAAATATGCATATATGCATGTACATCATGTATATAGACGCATGTATATATATATATATATGCATATGTGTACGTATGTAAATATATGTAAATATAAGTATATTTATCTATATATTTATATATATATATGTGCGTGTGTGTGTGTATCTATGTATATATGTGTTTATATATACATGTGTATATATATGTATATATGTGTTTATTTATACACACATTTATGCATATGTACATGTATATACATTCACATATATATATACATATATATATGTATAAATACATATGTACATTGATATATATGTATGATATGTGTGTGTGTAGATAAATCTACCACTTAATTTCTCTTTGCACAGATATATTTTGTTTTAATTCCTTCTCTGCAATGCTTGGTTCCATTATTTATCTTGTGAAGGATTATTTTGCTGTCTAAAAGTTGACAATTTCTTTGCCACATATGGCTTGCTGCAGAAAACACGTGCTTGACAAGGTGCCAATGCTGCTGCCAAACTCAGGATTAGTTCTAAGGAAGCGGAATTCTTACCGATTGTGAATATATACTTATATATATATATATATGTTTATGAATATACATATACATATATATAAGATC
>NC_068992.1:10468194-10472484 GCF_001194135.2 Octopus bimaculoides
GCTACTGTGGTTATTGATGTAAATGGAATGGAAGCCGATGATATGTGTGTGTGTGTAGGTATGTAGGGAGGCTCCAAAAGGGGTCTAAGGGAGTAGCGTCCCTGCCTTCTTGGGTTAGTTCTCCAATACATTTCTTAAACATTTATATATATATATATATATATATATATATATATATACACACATATCGTTTAATATGCACAATTTAAAAAGGAGCTACTATTAGTTTCTTGTAGAGAGATACAGTAATTTAACAGAATCATATAACATTCCATTTGTCTCCAAGCAAGCTTCAGGCTCAGTGCGTATCGTTAGATGTATTTGAAAACCAAAACGTTGGGCTATGAGAAAATATAAGAAAAAGATGGGAAGAAAACCATGAAGAATATTAATGCAAAAGTCGAAGGAGAAAAAAAAGAAGAAAAGTAAGAAGACCATTGTCTTCATTCATTTTATTCTGTAGAAATAATTCATGTAGCTGGTGTAGAATATAAGAGAAAGAGGACCGAAGTCTGTGAGTTACTCAAACCAAAGCAGCTGGTGTCCTCTGGTTTGATAAAAACAACTTGTCCTTGTGTTGGCCTTTTCTAAAAATTTCAGATTTGGAATTATGTAGTGTGGTGGAATTCTTGGATCCTAAAAGAATGTGTGATCTTTCAGCTATGCATAATTTGCACCTCTTTCATCCATTTATATATGCTGTAGATTTCTCCATGATTCTTCACTTTATTGTATGTGGAGTGCAGTTAATCTTCAGATTCCATACATGGCTACTCAGTTTAGTGGCATTATTTTTATCAATATGTCAGAAGGAAGACTGGTTTCCTTACTTTTCATTTCTTTCTCCTTGTTCCACTTTTTACATCAACCTTCTTTGTGTTTTGCTTTGTTTGTTTTTTTTTCTCTCATGTTTTCTCTTAGACCAGCAGGTTTTCAAATATGTCTACTATGCACGGTTATAGATCTCAGAGTCTTTGAGGCACACAATACACTACAGCAAGGACTCAACTTTATGGAAGACCTTCAATCATAATCTCTTCCAGTCAAGGCTTAGCTGATGCTAAACCATGACAACAGCAACAACAACCAACCGTTGTTATCTCGTCAATAAACTAGAATCTTTTTGCACATTTTTAGCAATTCATGTATTAAACAAAAATATTATTAACCATAGTCACGTGACTGCTGATAATTTTTAATCATTAAATTTGCCTGTGGCATTGTGTTCTTGGCAGTATATATCTGTTAATTTCCCTTCCGGCCCTGCTCGACAGTTAGGCATTTAAATTAAAGGAAAAAAGAAAAAGAATAGATTCTCTAAATGTAAAGAAACTAGTGATGATCTGCAATGGTAAGAACCAATACAATAAAAACGAAATGTAATGATAAGCTAATAAGATTATAATTTTCAGAATATTAATATTATCTTTAGAGACAAGGTAGCAAGTTGGCAGAATCATTACTGTACTGGGCAAAATGCATTCTGAGTTCGAATTCCACTGAGGCTGACTTTGCATTGCATCCTCTTGGAGTCGATCAAATAAGTACCAGTTGCATACTGGGGACAATGTAATTGACTTACCCATCTACTGAAATTGCATGGAGAATACAAAGAAGATACTAAAATGGCTTCAGTCAACTAAATTTGTCAAGACAATACAAACAAGGGCACAGGTATGGCTGTGTGATAAGAAGCTTGCTTCCCAACCACATGGTTTTGGGTTCAGTCCTGCTGTGTGGCACCTTGGGCAAGTGTCTTTTATTATAGCCTCAAGCCTCAAGCCTCAAGTCTTGTTAGTGGATCTGGTAAATGGAAACTGAAAGAATCCCATCATATATATACATTTGTGTGTGTGTGTATGTATCTTTGTGTCTGTTTGTCCCCCACTACTGCTTGACAACTGGTGTTGGTTTGTTTATGTTCCTGTAACTTAGCGGTTTGACGAATGAGACGATAGAATAAGTATCAGGCTTAAAAAAATAAAAACAAGTATTAGAGTCAATTCATTCAACAAAAAGTAAAGGAAATTCCTTAAGGTGCTGCCCCAGCATGGCCACAGTCTAATGACTGAAAGAGAGAAAAGATAAGCTAGAAATGACTGTGTACCTTTTAAAAAAAAACAATGAAACTCAACTCAATCTCGATTAAAGATTGAAACGAGTTATCAGCTTTTCCTGTTTTAACAACCTTTGTCTATGGTCAATCTTTTGTAACCCTCTACTGTTCTGAAATGAACAGAGCATCCTCTCCACCTAATTATGGCACCTAAAAAGCTCGTTAATTTTGTATTAATTCTCCTTCAAATAATAGCATAACAACAAGCGAAGTGAAATAATAGCTTGTGTGGTCTGGTTTTGTATTTGCAGATCAGATTTTGTTTCTTCAGCGTATCGGATGGCACATAGATTTGTGTTTGACCAATGTCACACCAAACCTAGCATCGCATGTTTGCAAGTAATAAAAACTAGTCTCGTGTGGTATAGCGGAACTCCGTTGATTCTCTGTGCATCTGTACAATGGGTTATTGACAAGACATGACAACAAATGTCTCCAGACTTGCAAGTAAATCAAAGTGTTTGAGGTGAGAGAGGAGAAGGGGGAGCGAGGTCTAATGTATATGGGTGTCTATTCACACACACAATATATATGTGTGTGTTTGTATAAATGTATGCACACACACATTGATACATATGTTTGTGTATGTATATGTTTCTAAATATAAGTGTGCGTGCTTATGTGTGTGCCTATATATCCTTTAATACATATACATATGTATTGAAAAACAAACATAACCATGGTCAAGTTGTTAAGAAGTTTGTTTCACATTCAATGAGGGTCCCTAGTTCAATCCAAGTGTATGACATCATGGGTAACTGTCTTGTGAGGATATCAAGGTAACAGTGTCACACACATACACACACACACACACACACACACACACACACACACACATACATATATATATGTATCTGTCAGTTACGTATTACATTTTATATCTGTTATATAAATGTTTTTTGTAAATTATTTATTTCTTTATTGCCCATAGAGGGGACAAACAAAGACAGACAAAGGGATTAAGTTGATTACATCAGCCCCAGTGCATAACTGGTACTTATTTAATCAGCCCCGAAAGGATGAAAGGCAAAGTCGACCTTGATGGAAGTTGAACTCAGAACATAAGCATTTCGCCCGGTGTGCTAACAATTCTGCCAGCTCACTGCCCTGTAAATTATTTACATTATAATGTGTTTGTTTACGTTAAGCTCAGGTCATCCTAGGTCTTCTGGGTGAAATAGGGCAGATGGAAACTATGGGTGTTGCTGCCAGGACTGTACCTCTAATTTTAAAAACCAGCCTTGTAACACATTCTGTGATGCTGATTTCTGTTTGATATTTGCAATAAGTAACTGTGGAGTACTCAACCATATATGTGTATGTCTTAGTACAATGAGCATCTAGATCAGTTTAATTGAACAGTTGGAAAATTCATTGTTAAAAACCAATGGGTTTTCTCTTTTATTCTTTACTGTTTACTTGTTTCACTCATTAGACTGTGGCCTTGCTGGGGCACCACCTTGAGAAATTTTAGTCAAAGGAATCAATCCTGGTAGTTTTTTTTTCTCTTTTCAAGCCTGGTACTTATTCTGTCAGTCACTTCCCCACGAAATGCTAAGTTACCGGGACATAAATACAAAAATTGTCAAGCCGTGAGGGGAGACCAACACAGACACAAAACCACGTACTCGATAGATAGATAGATAGATAGATAGATGAATAGATAGATAGATATATACATATATAATATATATATATATATATATATATATATATATATATATATATATATATAGATAGATAGATAGATAGATAGATAGATAGATAGATAGATAGATAGATAGATAAATAAATATTTAGATAGCTAAATAGACAGATAGATAGATGGATGGATGGATAGATAGATACCCTCCCCCCACATATACTCATTCATGCATATTGCTGTCCCTTTAACTGCAGTAATATTTCTTGTAACGACGATGTATGACAGTATGGACTGCGGGAGTATGTGTGTCTTGAAATGCTAATGCTTGTGTGCATATGTGTCTGAATGTATATGTAGCTGATATTTGTGTTTGTGTGTATAAGTATGCAAGTAAAATTGTATGTACCTACATATGTTTTATATGTTTGTGTGGCATGTGTTAGTATGTGTAAATGTGTGTCAACATAAAATTTGTGCATGTGTGTGTGTGTGTGTGTGTGTGTGTGTGTGTGTGTGTGTGTGTGTGTGT
>NC_068992.1:10473146-10474078 GCF_001194135.2 Octopus bimaculoides
TATATATATAATTGGTTGTGTGCATATGTAGAAGACAGTCACACTGTGCTGAATGTGTGTATATATATATATATATATATATATATATATACACACACACACATACACATAAATATGTATGTTATGTATGTACACACATATCCACACACACACCACACACACATTTATAAGCTCATGCATAGATCTACACCAAGCACACAAATCTGTCTATGTAATGTTATATGCAGAAGAAAGAATGGCAAGAAGTGAAAAAGAAACCATTTAACGGGAGAGAGTGAAAGCAAAAGTGAAAGTAGGAAAGAGAGAGCAAGAGAGAAGAAAGGTGAGAAAGAGTTAAAATAAGAAAGAAAGAAGCCTCATTTACAAGGATATAGAAATGTCAAAGTAATAGTTTATTGTGGACCCCAGCAAATAATCTGGAAAGACGAGCTAAATTTTATTAGTCTGTGTCGTGTATCTTTAATAAATTATCATCACTCAACGTTTCACTGAAGATTTTTACTATGTTCTTCGTCTTTCAATTGCTCTGATGCTCCATTTGTTTCATATTCTGAGATATTGTCTTACGCGACTGCATGAATTGTCAATTACAGCCTCTAAGCTTCCACTGGTCAGTTTTGTAATGTAAATGCTAAGCTGTTGTTTGTAGCTAATAGCTGGTTTATACATATATGGACACATACATACATACACACATATGGTGTATATATATATATATATATATATCATCATCATCATCATCATCATCGTTTAACGTCCGCTTTCCATGCTAGCATGGGTTGGACGATTTGACTGAGGACTGGTGCAACCGGATGGCTACACCAGGCTCCAATCTAATTTGGCAGAGTTTCTACAGCTGGATGCCCTTCCTAACGCCAACCACTCAGAGAGTGTAGTGGGTGCTTTTACATATATACACACATTTATATATA
>NC_068992.1:10474195-10476055 GCF_001194135.2 Octopus bimaculoides
TATATATACTCTTTTATTCTCTTTTACTTGTTTCAGTCATTTGACTGTGGCCATGCTGGAGCACCGCCTTTAGTTGAGCAAATCGACCCCAGGACTTATTATATATATATATATATATATATATCTAGATACACTCACACAAACACACACACACACACACAAACACACACACACACACACACACATACACACACACACACACAATAGGCTTCTTTCAGTTTTCATCTACCAAATCCACTCACAATGACTTGGTTGGCCTGAATCTATAGCAGCAGACTGTTGCTCAAGATGCCATGGACTGGGACTGAATTCAAAGCCATGAGGTTGGGAAACAAACATTTTAACCATGCAGTTTAGACTTCACCTATTTCATATACATACATATACACATAACACCTGGATATTAAATTATTAAATGCTCAGCATACCAAAAAAAAAAAAAAAAAGAAAGAAAAAGACCACATATGGGTTCGTTTCGCAAAGACTTGAAAAAGACAGTAATATTGACATGAAGTGAAACCTCTCTTGGACTCATAACTACTACATCACATCACATTTTGAAGGCTATGGATTTGCAATCCAAGAACAGGAAATTGCTACTAAATACCTAATCAACAAAAGAGACAATGAAACTCATGAAGCTCCAAGATGCAACCGAAAATATACATACATACATACATACATACATACATACATACATACATACATATTCGTTTGACTATGTGAGTTTCAATACACACACACACACACACACACACATATATATATATATATATATATATATATATATATATATATATATACACATCTGGTAATGTTCTTTAGCATTCTCTATTCCCTCAGTTTTGAATAACTATATAAAAACTACTATTTTTATTGTGCAGTTTGTGCTCCTGTTTGTATATTGAAGTGTGTGTGCGTTTGTGTACTCACACATTATATTTGTAAGTAGTTCTATGAACAGTGTACTAGATATGTATTGTACAGCAAATGTATTTATTATATGATATTTAAAACTGACTATTATTCCATTACATTGAATTTCATACCAACAAAGCATTCCTCAGATGGGAGCTCAGTAAAGAAGTATCTAAAATATCATTGTTATATCACAAGTGTTTAGTAACAAGAGAAACACTGGGTGAACTTTCAGTGGGATTTTATGCTCCACTAGTTCTTTCATATATTGTTGAAGGAAAAGTATTGAATATAGTTGGTAATTTTACATAGTATAATTTACAATAAAGGCAAGGACCACTGCTATTGTGAAAAAAACAAGTGGAATAAACACAGTAAAATACAGTAGTGTGCTAACAGGAAATATATGTGATATGAAGCATTTAATGCAGTATCGTAGAAAAATATATTGTAAACATTTAGTATGCTATAAAACTTCCAACTTGTGAGTCAAATCAGCCATGATTTCCCTATTGTAATTTATTAAATAGAACTTATTCTCATGGCAGCACTTAGAGAAAATTTAAGATCTTTTATTTAAATGGATGGTAGAATTGGTTGAAAGAATATCTTTTATCTTTTACTTATTTTACTCACTGGAGAGCAGCCATGGTGTGTTGTTGCCTTGAAGAGATTAGCAGAACAAATCAGATCCAGTACTTATTAATATTTTTTAAAATCTGGTGCTTGTTCTATTAGTCTTTTTCTGCCAAACCACTAAGTTACAAGGATGTAAACAAACCAACATCAGTTGTTAAGTCATAGTAGGGGACAAGCATAAATGCAAAGATACATATATCTTTACATTTACACACACACACATACACACACACATGCTCACACACACACACACACACACACACACACACACACACACACACACACACACACACACACACACAC
>NC_068992.1:10476662-10481164 GCF_001194135.2 Octopus bimaculoides
ATATATATATATATATGCATATATATGTACACTCGTACACACATATATATGCATACATACATATATCATCATCATCATCATCATCATCATCATTCTTTAACATCCGCTTTCCATGCTAGCATGGGTTGGACAATTTGACTGAGGACTGGCAAAGCAGATGGCTACACTAGGCTCCAATCTGATTTGGCAGAGTTTCTACAGCTTGATGCCCTTCCTAACGCCAACCACTCCGAGAGTGTAGTGGGTGCTTTTACGTGCCACCGGCATCAGGGCCAGCCACACGGTACTGGCAACAGCCACGCTCAAAAAGGTGCTTTTTTACGTGCCACCTGCATGGGAGCTAGTCCAGCGGCACTGGCAACGACCCAGGCACTGGCATGGAAATAATTTATTCTCAAATGCAGAATAATGCTGAACAACATGAATAGGATAAATAATCTTTATATTGCAGAAAAATTAGGTTTTGGTCATGATGCCAGTTGTATCATGATTAGCCCAGGATTTTAGAAGCAGTAGCTGATCAATAAATCATTTGAGAAAACCTATCAGCAATGTACCTATAATGACTACTGGAAACAGCTGTGAGCCAAACTTAGGCCAATTAAGAGAAAATATGTAATAACCATTATTTTAAACTTGTAGCAGGAGTAGCAGTGGGGTAAGTAGCTTTCTTACCAACCACATGGTCCCGGGTTCAGCCCCACTGTGTGACACCTTGGGCAAGTGTCTTCTACTATAGCCTGGGGCCGACCAAAGCCTTGTGACTGGATTTGGTAAATGGAAACTGCAAGAAGCTCATCGTATACATGTATGTATGCATGTGTGTATGTGTGTTTGTGTGTCTATGTTTGTCCTCCTCCATCCCTTTACAACCGATGTTGATGTGTTTTCATCCCCTTAACTTAGCGGTTCGGCAAAAGAGGCCGATAGAATAAGAACTAGGCTTACAAAGAATAAGTCCTGGGGGTCGATTTGTTTGACTAAAGGCAGTGCTCCAGCATGGCCACAGTCAAATGACTGAAACAAATAAAAGAATAAAAGAGTATATATGTGTGTGTGTATACATACATACATATATATACATACATATATGTATATATATACATACATGTATATATATATATATATATATACATGTATGTATATATGTGCGTGTGTATATCTGTATTTATTTATTTATATATATATATATATGTGTATATATATATATATATATATATATATATATATATATATATATATATATATATACATATATATATATATATACATATATATACATATATATTTATTTATGTATGTATGTACAGAAACACACATACCTCTTTACCTCTTTGTATGATATATGTTATTTAACATAAAAAAAGGGAATACACACATGCACACACACACACACACACATCTATAAATACATATATGTGTATGTGCTTATGTTCTTTACTCCCTTTTTTTCTCTCTAGTAATGTCACCACCACTCGACCACCACTCCTGAGAAACCTATCTCATTAACTCCGATATCATTGAAGATGTCTATATTTCAGTTAATTTCAGATATTCAGATATCTGTTTGTTTCTTTTCCATCTGGGAGTTGTCATTGGCGAAATAAATCTCTTAGATTGAGGAAGAGATTACATGTGTTGTTCTCCCCCACACACTCCACCTCTTTATTTGTTTTAATAGCTGTTGTTCTTCAAGTTATTATTGTTGTTGTTGTTTATGATGATGATGGTTGTGGTGGTTGTGGTGGTTATGGTGGTAGTAATGGTGATGTTGGTGTTGATATAGTGTTGTATTTTCTCCTGGTTCCCTTGACAGGTGCAATAGATTTCATTCTGATATCCTTGCATCACAGTTTTTAGCCAATAGACTTTGTCCACAGTCATTACTATGTGGTTTTGAAATCTGCTTCCCAACCATATGGTTTGGGGTTCTGTCCCACTGCCTGACACATTGTCTTTTGTTATAATCTTGGGGTGACCAAACCCTTGTGAGTGGAAGTGGTAGAGAGAAACTGAAAGAAGCCCATGTCATGTATGTGTCTATGTATATATGCTTCAAATGTACCGAAAAAGGACAGGTGCAAGAACAACAAGCAGGTGTGTCTGTGACATGAAAAACTGTACGAGGGAGTGCTGTTTTGAATTAATCCTGCATTATCTTGTTGCTCTATGATATCAATTATGTGATTATTTATTTTTAGAAAGACATTGTAGGGTAGGTGTGAGAAGCAGCATCTGGTCAGTCTGGACATAAAACAGGTAGAATATTTGGGCCCACTATAGCTAGATTAAATACTAGAGCCATTCTCATGATAAGCCATAATTTTTCACATTTTTGGTGTTGCTGTGAAACTGTCCATGTAACAGCATTTCTTCCTTTCTTTCATAAATTATCCTTTTTTTTCCTTTTCTCTTGAAGTTAAGCATAATTCTAGTTTTATTGCAGCATGTTTAACTAGGTCTTCTTCACTCTTTGTAATGTAGTGATTTACTTACTCTTATTCTTCATCGACATAATCAGAAATAACTCTCCCTCCAATCTTCCATTCATGTATAAATGGCTGACATTTGCCCTCAGATGAAGCATCCCAAGCGTAGTTGGGTTTCTTTTCTTCTCGTTTTTGTATCCACTGCCTCTATTTCATCTCTCATCCAATTCACTATTCCAGCACGATAGCACATGATGGCAACTGCCCAGAAATTGACTGCATTTGTCAAATTCTTTGAATGAAGTTTGGACTTCAATGCAAGAATTAATCTTTAAAAATATATTTTCACTTTTTTCCTTTTTCTTAGTGTCATTGACTTCTAGTGTGCAAACATTCTTTTATCCAATACCATCAGATTCTAAAATCCATTCTTCCAATACTGAAAAAAATTTAGTTTTGATTTATTTATGGATATATATATAAGAAGACTTTGGAAAATTTTATTTCATGTCCATCACAAATGTTCTTGAACACTATGATTTCATATATTCTATCAACAGACATCATCATCATCATCATCATCATCATCATCATCATCATCATTTCATATTTTCTATGCTGGGTGACACATTGCTACTCTCCTATATGGGTATCCGTTATTCATTATTTGTTTCAATCTTTGGACTCTGCGATGCTGAAGCACTTGAAGCATTTAGTTGACAAAAATCAACCCAAGTACCTATTTTTTAAGCTTGACACCTATTCTATTGGTCTCTTTTGCTGAACTGCAAATGTTCCAGGGATGTTAACACACCAACACCATATGCCACGTTGTGACGGGGGACAAACACACACACACACATGTGCACACATACAAACACACACACTCATACACTTACAAACACATATATAAGATGTGCTTCGTTCAGTTTCCATTAGTGGCATCCGTGCTAGTGGAGCGCTAAGAGCACCGTCCGAACGTGATCGTTGCCAGGGCTGCTGACTGGCTCCTGTGCCGGTGGCACATAAAAAGCACCATTCGAGCATGATCGTTACCAGCGTTGCCTTACTGGCACTTGTGCCGGTGGCACGTGAAAAACAACATTCGAGCGAGGTCATTGCCAGTGCCGCTGGACTAGCTCCTGTGCAGGTGGCACGTAAAATACACCATTTCAGCGTGGTCATTGCCAGTACTGCCTGCATGGTGCTGACTAAAAAGGAAGAAAGGATAACATATGAATAGAATAGACTGGTGACGTTTAGTAGAGATGACCCAGAAGTGGTTTCTCTTTGATTGCTATTGCAAACAGCAGTAGCATTGTTGATTGGTTAAAATTACCCAAATACGACAACTTTAACACAAAATAACTTCTAAAATACAATATTTTGCCAAAAATATTCAAAGTAAACTGTGTTCTGCATGAGAAATTACAACAGTGTACGAAGTTTCAAACTATTTAGTTAGACAAATTTAATTAAAAGTTCTGTGAGCCCAATTGAACAGATCCTTAAATTTAAAAAAAATCTTAATACATTCATTATGTATTATCCTCACTCATCATCTCACATTTTTGTGCAACTTTGTCTTGTCCTTCCTCACATGTATTGTAACTCTTACATAATCATCATCATTGTCATCATTTTATTACAATACTGGAAAGCAGTGGAGTGAAAATATCAATGCCTTTTCTGTATTCACTTTCTGTTCATCAACATCCTGATTTCAACAGTGCTGTGGGATGGCTTTCCTTTTTTACCAATTCAACTTTTCTAAGTACCATTTATGTACTGAGGTCAATTCAATTGACTTTACAATTATCCTGTCCTAAGAAATATCTTGTCCTTATGCTAATGTAATAATCCATCATCACCAACATTATCACCGTCATCATCGCCATCTTCGTCATCATTTTATCATCATTTTTATTGCTATTATTGATTATCCCAAGAGGTCATTCTGTATCAGGCGGACCACATCACTATCATCATTTTTTTCCCCATCTTTCTTCTTACTGTTGTACACTATGTATGCTTCCCTTCTTTTTATTGTAGACCATATATACTTTATATATA